>NC_134569.1:140656566-140866566 GCF_050947875.1 Dermacentor variabilis
ACAGCCTATAGTGTTTCGAACTAAAGATACCGTTTAGTGCCTTTTTTCTTCAACTCGTCTTGGTCACCAGTTTTTACAAAGTATGGTTGAAAATTTTATCGCTACTATCGTAAACCATCCCTGCGTCTTGGCGTGAGTAGAGAATAATGTCATCTTGATTATATCGGTTTTACAGCGACGCTGTCTATGGCTATAGATCCCGGGATTTCTTCGTGGCATAACGTCGACAGAAAACTATCCTTATAATTGGCTCATGCCCACAAATGCAATGGCCCATGTCCCGGTAAGGCAGAGGCTACAAGCACTCAGCGAAGTGAAGCGCAAAGTACATAATTTCTTCAGAATCCAGCATACAACATACAAAACAGCATGCTTCAATGAATAACAAGCATCTGAACCACATTATTGATGATAAGGCGCTGCGGCATTTACATGCAATGCGAAGCACGTAGCATTCCCTGCATGCATTTCTCGGTAAAAATTGCTGTTCTGGAAGCTGCCGCGGCGACTTACGACCTGGTGAGTGACGTCGTTAGCATTTCGTTTATATATTAACCAGCCTATCAAGTGATTTCAACGTTATTGCAGTACCGCTATGGATGGCGGCAGGACAGCTACGGATGGCGGCAAAATTACCATTAGTCTCATTACAACCATTACTATCAAATTGCATTAGTACCATGACTCTAAAGCCATAAAGCATTGCCTGTCCTCTCACCAGTTCTAGTTGAGCTTTTCAGCAGCTTCGCCCGACATCAACTTTCGCAGAGGCGGGATGGCGAGTAAAATGTTATGGAAGTTTGATTGTTGTGTTCATATAGGAGGTTGTGGCCAAGTACTGCACCAGGTTCGCCAATCCTGCTCTGGTGAGGGAGTGCGTTATCGGTTCTGGTCAACGGGATCAGGTCACACTCCAGGCCTGCTTATGCAATTTTGTCAACACACGGATATTTTCTCAATCCGGTGGAAAATTGCGCGGCACCGGGATTCGAACCACGGTCCTGTTGCACGCGAGGGGGATGTTTTACCTCTACGCCACCGCTGCACCGTACAGGCCGCCACTGGAATCTGAAGCTGGCAACGTTTAACGCTAGAACGTTACCTAGTCAAAGTCGTTACCTCAGCAAACACACGCAGTAGCAGACTTGCTGCCAACCAAAATGCGCAATGTTAGTACGGCGCAGCACATGCACATTGCAGATGCGGTGCTCATAGCTGAGCGCCCGCCTCCTCATCCGCTAATGCGTGACGTCACGTGCGCGCTCCAGCCAATCAGGTGTCTAACTCTCCTCCACCTTGGTCGTGCTGCTCTTTCCAGTTTTCGATGTGCACCAACAGGCGACGTTCATTTGATGTGGGCGAAGTCGCTATAGAGAAAGCTATCAGGAAAGTTGCTGCAACGCACGAAGAGAGAAAAGACAATTTTTAGTGTTTTTAATGCAGAACAAAGTATAATTCCAATTTATTTAAGCTGATTACAATGGAGGAAAATTCAATGGTCTTCAATAAATGGTCATGTTTGAGTCGGAAAAGAACATGCACGCACAGACCCGAAAGCATTCATTTACGTGTCAATATAGCGGTGCTGTATAAATTCTGTAGAGATTTATACAGTACGAGTGGAACTCACGATTATAATGGAAGAGGAAATAGTCTAGAGGAATTTGCCATCCCACAAGTAACGCTGGAAGAAGTAAAGAAAGCCTTGGGAGCTATGAAAAGGGGGGAAAAGGGGGAAGGTGGCCTGGGAGGATCAGGTAACAGCAGATTTGTTGAAGGATGATGGGCAGATTATTCTAGAAAAACTGACCACCCTGTATACGCAAAGCCTCATGACCTCGACCGTACCGAAATCTTGGAAGAACGCCAACATAAGATTAATCCATAAGAAAGGGGACGCCAAAGACTTGAAAAATTACAGACCGATCAGCTTACTGTCCGTTGCCTACAACGTATTTACTAAGGTAATCGCAAATAGAATCAGGAACACCTTAGACTTCCGTCAACGAAAGGACCAGGCAGGATTCCGTAAAGGCTACACAACTATAGACCATATTCACACCATCAATCAGGTGGTAGAGAAAAGTGCAGAATATAACCAACCCTTATATATAGCTTTCATTGATTACGAGAAAGCGTTTGATTCATTTGAAACCTCAGCAGTCATGGAGGCATTACGGAATCAGGGTGTAGACGAGCCGTATCTAAATATGCTGAAAGATATCTATAGCGGCTCCACACCCAGCGTTGTCCTGCATAAAGAAAGCAACAAAATCCCAATAAAGAAATGCGTCAAGCAGGGAGATACAATCTCTCCAATGCTATTCACAGCGTGTTTACAGGAGGTATTCAGAGACCTAGAGTGGGAAGAATTGAGGATAATAGTTAATGGAAAATACCTTTGTAACGAGATTCGCTGATGATATTGCCTTGCTTAGTAACTCAGGAGACCAACTGCAATGCATGCTAATTGACCTGGAGAGGCATAGCAGAAGAGTGGGTCTAAAAATTAATCTGCAGAAAACTATAGTAATGTTTAACACTCTCGGAAGAGAACAGCAGTTTACAATAGGTAGCGAGGCACTGGAAGTGGTAAGGTAATACATCTACTTAGGGCAGCTTGTGACTGCGGAACCGTATCATGAGGCTGAAATAATCAGAAAAATAAGAATGGGGTGGGGTGCATTTGGCAGGCATTCTCATATCATGAACAGCAGGTTGCCATTATTCCTCAACAGAAAAGTGTATAACAGCTGTGCCTTACCAGTACTGACGTACGGGGCAGAAACCTGGAGATTTCCGAAAAGGGTTCTATATAAATTGAGGACGACGCAACGAGCTATGGAAAGAAGAATGATAGGTGTAACGTTAAGGGATAATAAAAGAGCAGATTGGGTGAGGGGAGAAACGTGAGTTAATGACATCTTAGTTAAAATCAAGAAAAAGAAATGCACATGGGCAGGACATGTAATGAGGAGGGAAGATAACCGATGGTCATTGAAGGTTACGGACTGGGTTCCAAGGGAAGCCAAGCGTAGCAGGGGGCGGCAGAAAGTTAGGTGGACGGATGAGATTAATGCCGCGTTCAGACTACGTGCGCTACGTACGGATTGTTCACACGGATCGTAAGCGTAAGCGCAAAAAGCGCAACTAGTTTGTTTACAGTACTGTTGCATTGAGCGGAAAGTACGCAACAATCGCAACCAGCCTGGGCGTAAATGTTGGAGTACCCGCTACTTTTACGACAGGCACAGGTACGACTGTTACGACGCCGCCAATGCAGGAAGCAGTTTCGGTTTGCATCTTCCGGTCACGGAGCTTCCGGCCTCCACATATTCCGCGTTTTCATCCGGGGCCCGCCATCCCAGCAATCCGACGTAGCAGCGTTGTTCTTTGCGTGTATATGCGGTTTGGCGGTCTTAATGTGCTGTGTGTGCTCGTGGCTGTTGATGATACTAGATTATGAAGCCTTTGCGTGACCGCAATCCCAGCCGTCCGGCGTTTGCTTGCTGCCGCTGCCGACGCCATCCGCCTTTTCCCAGGTTAGCGCCGAACGCGCGCGGTGTCCCTGAGTGCAGTGGGGTTTTCCGGTCTCATTGTGTTGTGTACACTGCCCGTGCCTAGTGATGATGCTAAGTGCGCAAGCTTCTTCCCTGTGCAGCGGTTAATTCTAATTGAATAAGTGCGACAGAGGCCGATACTCTATGACCAGCGCCTGAAAACTTTGGGCTTGAAGAGCCTCGACCTACTCTAACAGCCGCTTGCTGATCGGCGCCATGTTGAAAAATGCCAAACGCGGCTGTCCCAGAATGGCGATTGGCCAGTCGTAAAAAAACATATCTTATCGAAAGGCTCAATGTGAACATAGGGGGTTGCTAGCTGCGTAAACAGTCGTTCCAGCAGTTGCGTAAATTGCAATAAATACACCTCTTATAGCGGATGCGACTGTAGTCTGAACGCGGCATAAGAAGCTTGTAGGGACAACATGGCCACAATTAGCATATGACCGCGGTAGTCGGAGAAGTATGGGAGAGGCCTTAGCCCCGCTGTGGGCGTAACCAGGCTAATGATGAGGATTCATATGGATCGATGGTTGGAACAACTTGATTTTGAGTCCTGAGATACGTGATTTATCGCGCAGCGGTCCGCTCCCACCTTGGGATGGGCAGGCTGAGCCTGGCCGCCGCATCGTGGGCTCTCTGGACCACCCAGATTTGGTCTCCATAGTCGAAGCTTCGCATTGAGGTATTCCATCTTGACTGGTCTGTTTGATCTGCGCCTCCTAACGAGCGGCATCGCCAGAACATATGTTCTAAGTTAGCTGAATCGCTGCACTGAGAGCAGGTATTGCTAGTATACGTGTCTGGACAGATCGAGTGTAGCAAGAATGGGCTCGCGAAATCCACGTCTCCTAAAATCTGATGGTGATTATCTGCGCTTCGGTCAGTTCTCTATGTGGAAGCGGACAGACCCTCCTGTTAAGTTAAAAGTGTTGCGTGACCTCGTTGCAAGTGGTGGGAGAATCCCTGGTGCAGGGTGTCGTGGGTTGGGGGGATTCTCCATAGGCACGGAACGTGAGACCTCGTGCCTTGGAGTGCGCCAGCTCATTTAGGTTAGTGAGCCCCTCCTCAAAGGACCTCATGTGTGGTGTAAACCATGTTTTCGTATGTGGGGTGGTCACTTTGCCCTTGCGAATGCATTGGGCTTCCTTGGTGTTGGAGCCGACGAGAAGGCTCGGATGGCAGCTCGGGAGTCGCTAAAAACGTTGTCCATCAAGTAGCGCGATTGCTATGGCAACTTGCTCGGCCGCCCCTAAGGAGGCGCATTCGACCGAGGCCGCGTTGATGATTGTCCCCGCGTGGTCAACTCAGGCGGCCGTGTACCTTCGACTATGTCCGTAGCGGGCGGCGTTTATCAAACAATTCTCTTTAGGGTTCTCTTTGACCTTGCGAAGAAGTGCCAATGCTCTGGCTCGTCTTCTTCCGACGTTGCGCTGTGGGTGTACATTGCCTGGAAAGGGGGAGACAGTGATTTGTTCTCGTTGATTCCTGCGGAGGCCGTGGTAGTTTCCATCGATCTTCATTAGTGGAATGCCCATGTCAGCGATTAATTACCGACCGGCCGTCATTCCCGAGAGTATGGCGATCTGCGCCCTCTCTGGGGCCTCCTCGATCTCCTTTATCGAGTTGTGCATACCCAGCTGGAGCAGCCGCTCTGTGTGCGTATAGAGAGGTAGCCCCAGGACCTTTCTAATGCCTTTCCGAATTAAGGCATTCACTTTAGCTCGTTGCGATCTTTGCCAGTTATGCATTGCTGCAACTTATTTAAAGTGTCAGAGTAGGAAAGCATGAATGAACCTACCAGGTTGACCTCGCCCAGGCCGTTAAGTTTATTGGCGACCCTTCTGATCAGGCCGATGGCGCTATCTATCTTCTTGGTGAGCCGAAAGACCGCGCGTGAGCAAAAACTGACAGTGGCTTTAGCATACGCCCATGAGAGTGAATGCGAAAGCCTGTGCGCTCAAGAGACATTAACTTACTTGACGCTCTGATCCGAATGCATTGCTACTTTCTATTCCGTGTTTTCTCCCACCAACGCTTATGCATTCGAGTGCCCTAATGAGCGTTACCTTAATTAAATCAGCGCTCATTAACACCAAAAGTTGTGGGTTCGACTCCGAGCAAAGGTCGAGGGTACGACTCCAAACAGAGGTCGTGAGTTTGAGCGCCCTAATTACCTCTATCTTAATTTGCGTTTTTTTGGAACGACGAGAGGCATGAGCACGTCTCTGCGCGAGGCGAGCTCACATGATTTTCTGTACCGCATGCCGCGCTTTCCAGACCATCGGGGATATGATCCACTTAAGGTTTTCGCTTGAATAATGCGTAACTTAGCTGCTTGCGAAGAACTATGCAAGGAAAAATTGCAATCTTCCTGTTTAGTCGGTAATATCTCCGTATAGCACCAGGAAAGCTTGCCAAACACAAGTTGCCAACCATTCAAGTGCTCACGCAGCAATATTACCGAGTTCTCTCTTGTTTTGCTGTCGGGCGTAGTCCATCGGTGACGTTTACTGCGGAGCTGCAAAAGTGTAGCATACAGAGATATTAATGCGCATTTCCGGACAGAAGAAGAATGACAAAAGTTTCAGCGCTTTCGTTGTCATACAGAGTTGACAAGCGCTTTTACCTCATGTCACTGGAGTGCCGACTCCCGCACCCGCCAGTGCATTCGATCTGCTCGCTAAAAGAGGCAGCGAATCCTCTTGCCCTCTGCGCATCGAGCATACCTCCGTGCTCTTTGCTTCCGCGGCTCTCCTTCTCCACAACATGTCTTCATTTCCTCCCTTCCTCCTCCCTTCCTCCTCTCCTGGAAGCTGCTGGCACTAATTCAATGCGCCCTGTCCGACAAAATTGGATAACAAGGTGCCAACACGACAAACAGCTTTTACGCACATGAAGGTAGGCCGTGTAGCAGATGGCAAGCAGCCGACACGAAAAGTCACAGTGGGTAACTCTGTGATTGCAGAAACGCTCTTTGGGCCAATCGGTTGTTTAAGTGTTGCAAACACAAATTAATTGGTTCCACCTGATACCGCCTTTTCTCAAACGGCTATCATGTTCCGCAGAAATTGCGGGTGGTGTTGCAGGCGTCTTCGGGGGACGTATTCTCGGACGATCACTTTCCGCGATCCTATCGCCTTCGCGTGACGTAGTGCTCAATAAGCCAATCAGATGATCTCCGGTTTTGCTCAACCAGCCAATAAGCGTGCACTGAAAGTGATATCGCAGAAAGTGACCGTCCGAGAATGCGTCCCTGCAACTGGCGCAACTTGGGTTTTTTCCTGCGTTTCGTTGAACGCAAAGGACACTTCTCGTATCCCACGTGATGTTTCTAGATTCTTAAGCTAATCTTATGGCGCATTAGCTAAGTGATGAAGTATTTTGTCCTCGGCTGATGGCTCGCGTATGACAAATGAAACCAAAGACATCCCCTTTCTGTGCCGTATAGATGCCAGCCTGCGAACGAATGGTTGTTGAGGAAATCGAGCGTTGATTTCTCCTCAAGACCCGCTCCGATTTCCCCAAGAACGTAGCTGCGAAACAAAGTGTTATTGAAAGTTTACTGTCTGCTCTTATTATTTTTTAAGTACCGTTTCTTTTATCTTTTGAGTATATAGTTTTATCTGCGACAATAGCAATCCACATAGTCTTCTTAAGTAAACATTGTGCAATGATATGTATGCACAATATCTAGCAGTAGCCTAGATTTCCTCAATGTTTTTTATGCTACTTATATCATGAACATGCCGTCTGTTCTATATAGTGTCAAGGGAGTCTTATGAATATTTTAAGTAGATTGAAATGCAACCAGATTTTGCCGTGAATATAAAGATTGATTTAGCAGCTCTCGTGCTAGGTTACGTATTCATGTTGATTGTGGCAAGCGAGTGTCAACACGTGAGAGTCTCTAGTGCGAGCTGAAGGAGACGAAGAAAATAAATATGCATATTGACGTAAATTGCAATCATCTGTAGTGGAACGGTGGCTCGACCAAAACGCACTGTTTTCATCTAGCGGCCTTGTTTTTACTCCGTTTCGTAAGGCTTTGTGTAAGTGTTCATCTCATCTTTCTTACATACCATGGATTTTTTTTGTACATTTTAGAATGTGACGATTTTATCACTGGGTGGTGGTGGTGGTGGTGAAAAACGTTTATTTTGCTCTATTTACATATGGAGTTAGCGGTTCTTCAGATGGCTTCTTCCATCTTGATTTGCAGGGCTGGTGCCCCTAGTCCAGGGCCCCACTGAGGGTAGCTGCCGTGCGAGCACGCCTTACTAGCCCTTGCTGGACTTTCAGGATGTCGCTGGAAAACATCCTCTCCCACTGTTCCGCACTCGGGTTTTCTATTATGGTTATTTCTTTTGCTTTTTGGCAGGCCCACGTGATATGATATAGCGTGGGCTTGTCCCCGCACCAGGGGCATGTGTTCTCATATTGGGTAGGGTAAATTTTGTTTAGTGTGTATAAGTTCGGGTATGTGCCCGTTTGTAGTTGCCGCCAGATAACGGCTTCTTCTGTGTTGAGTAGTTTGTCTGGTGCCGGGTATCTCATTCTGGCGCCCCTGAAGTAGTTTAGCGTGTCAGCATATGTTTGGCCTATCGGTTCTGGGTCCTCTATGGTGTCAGTGTTCTTGGACGCCCGGTTTGTTGCGTACCCTCGAGCTATCCTATCTGCCTCCATATTTCCCTCGACACTCGTGTGTCCCGGTATCCAAACTATCGCGTGTTTGCTTTGCTTGTCTGTGGGTCGGCCGTTAGAGCGGAGAATGCTCAGCGCTTTGCGGCTGATCCTGCCATTCATGTAATTCCAGCATGCTGTTTGCGAGTCTGTTAGAATCGTTAGGGATTTGCCTAGTCGATAGCCCTCCACTGCCGCTAGAGCTACGGCCGCTTCCTCGGCTTCAACTACCGTGCAGTTCCGCATTGACACGCTGGTGATTTCCCTGAGGTCCGGGCCAATCACCGTCGCCACTTTATGCTTACTGCCTTCTCCTTTGCCGGTGTATGTTGCGGCGTCAACATACACCGTTTCGTTCCGGGTGGCCAGTGTCCTTTGCACGTACTCTGCCCTCGCCTCCCTGCGTGCCTTGTGCAGGTTCGGGTCCATATTTCTGGGTATTGGTGCTACCCTGATGGTACAGCGGTACTCGTCCGGGATTGTCATGTTATCTTGCACTTCTCGTAGGGTTGATTCGCCGCCGTACCTGACTAGAAGTCTTCTACCGGTTTCAGCTAGCTGTAGTCTTTGGAATTGTGCGATCCTTTGGGCTTCGTGCAGTTCCTCAAAGCTGTTGTGCAGCCCTAGGGCTAGCAGCTTCTCGGTCGACGCTGTTTGGGGTACTTGAAGCGCCGTCTTGAGTGCTTTCCTTAGGATGGTATCGATTTGCTGGATTTCGCTTTTGACACAGTTGTAGTACGGTAGGCTGTACACCACTCTGCTGACTACTACGCTTTTTATCAGCTTGAGTGTGTCTGCCTCCTTCGTGCCATATATTTTTCGACACCTGGTTTATCATTCTGGCCACTTGGTTGACTGCAGTCTTGGTTAGTGCCAGGGCGTATGTGCAACGCTGGTTTGTTTGCACCCACATCCCCAGCATTCTGCATTGCGTCACCTCCGGGATCTGGTGTCCCTCCAGGTAGATTTTCAGAGGCTCGACCTCGTCGCTGGCCTTGCGTCTCCAGCGCACTCTCAGGAGCTCAGATTTATCCGTTGAGCATGCGAGTCCTCTTGCCATGACATATGTTTCTACGCATGCTGCGGCCTCTTGCAACTTGAGTTCTTGGTATCCTAACGGAGCTCTTTCCGCCCAGATGGTGATATCGTCGGCGTACATCGCATGACGTATACCCCCAATTTCCTCTAATTGTTTGGGCAGTCCTACCATTGCCACGTTGTAAAGGATACGCGAGATAACTGACCCTTGCGGTGTGCCTTTGTTTGGAGTGTTGAACTTGTCTGATCTTAGCTCTCCTTGCCCGATGGTCGCTGTTCTGCCCGACAGGAATGCTTTGACGTAACCGTGTGTCTTTCTGATGCAGTTCAGGTTGTCCAGGCCCGTTAGTATGGCTTCGTGACTGACATTGTCAAAGGCGCCTTTGATGTCGAGTGCCATGATGATATTTTCTCCGTAGCGTGGGATTTCGCTGAGTATTTCTTCTTTTATCTGCAGTAGTACGTCTTGCGCCGACAGCTTGGCTCTGAAGTAGAACATGCTGTGCGGGTATAATTCGTTATCGTCCATGTAGTCTTGAAGTCTCTTCGTAACCACTCTCTCGTATATCTTGCCCAAGCATGATGTGAGAGATATTGGTCTGAGGTTCTGTACTTGGAGTTTCTTTCCTGGCTTTGGAATCATGGTGATTTCAGCGTGTTTCCATTCTTCTGGAACTGTTTCCGCTCCCCAGTGTTTGTTGAGGTGGTCGGTTAATTTTTAGACTAACTCGTCACTGAGGTTGCGGATAAGTGCGCTGTTAATTTTGTCCGCACCCGCTGCCGTGCTTCTTGTTGCTCTTCTTATTGCCGCATAAACTTCTTCCTTACAAATGGGCCTGCCCAATGCTTCGTTTTCTTCCCCTTTATATCTTTCTGTGTAAGCGGCCGGGTTGCTGTCGCCAAAGCATTTCTTGCGTACTTTTTCTAGCAGTTCTTCATCCGTCCCTTCATACTGGTGAACCAGTCGATGGATGGCTTTGTTATTCCGTGACGTGGTTTTGGTCGGGTCTAGTAGGCCTTTGAGTATGCTCCACGTCTTTGCTGTGTTCAGGGTCCCGTTCAGTGAATTGCTGAACTGCTGCCAGTTTTGTCTCGCAAGCTGCTCCGCATACTCCTCCGCTTTCCTTGTGATCTCTGGTATTTTTATTTTGAGCTCTCTGTTGAATTTCTGCCTCTTCCACCTCTTCGTGAGTCCCTTTCTTGCTTCCCATAGGCTGAGTAGCCTAGAGTCCACGTCCG
The DNA here is from genome assembly GCF_050947875.1 of Dermacentor variabilis. Lineage (NCBI taxonomy): Eukaryota > Metazoa > Arthropoda > Arachnida > Ixodida > Ixodidae > Dermacentor > Dermacentor variabilis. The sequence continues at coordinate 140,667,087 of NC_134569.1, forward strand.
GTGTTTGCTGCGTGCGTTCTACTTCTTTCGTAAACTTCCTTACTTGTTCTTTGAGTTTTTCTCCCCATTCGGATATCGACTGGATTTTCCCTCTTGTCGTGTCGCTGTCCGACTCTCTGAAGGCTCTCCAATCCGTGATTCTGGCTTTGCCTATTTGCCGTCTGATTTTATTTGATGTCCTGATTTGTGTTCCTATTATATAGTGGTCGCTTCCTAGGTTTTCCATTAGGTTTTCCCACTCTGCTTGTTTTGTTCGCAGGACGAAGGTGAAGTCTGGGCAGATATCTTCGGTTACGCTGTTCCCGGTTCTTTTCGGGTTTTCGGCGTCGGTGATTAGCTCGCAACCCGTGTTATCTGCCGCATCGGCTACTGCCCTGCCTTTTATTTCTGATGTCTTGTATCCCCAACTTTCCTCTCTGGCGTGGAAGTCGCCTAATATAACCAGCGCATTTCCTTTTGCGATTTTTTTGCTCCTCTAAATAGCTCTTCAAGTTTGGCCTTCTTTTGCTTAGGAGAACTATATACATTGACTATGAATATGCTTCCTCCTGCCCTTTTTTTTCGGAATTATTTCGACTATTACATGTTCTGCGTCCGTGTCAGCTATCCTGTCGCGTTGTATGGCCGTGAGGCTTTTGCTAACTAGGATCGCTGTCCTTTTCCGTTCTTCGTACGGATTCTCGTAGCACGTGTAGCTTTGTAATTTTGGTTCTACGTTTGTTTCTTGTGGTGCAATTATGTCCGGAGGTATTAATCCCTTGTTAATGTATTGTTGTAGTAGTCCTTGTTTTCTTTTGTAACCTCTGCAGTTCCACTGCCATATCTCTAGTTTTTCTTCTTTTTTCTCTCTTTTGGCTCGACTATCCATGATTATATATCGGAGTCGCCTCTCGTACTGTAGTTTTCTAGCATTGGGCGTCTCTGATTAAACTTGTCTTTCGCTCCCTCCGTAATTTTCTGTTTGCTCATGGTGCGGATTTCCGTACCCTGCATGATAATTTGCTGTTTCATTTCTTGCATTGCTTTTTGCATTTCTGCCATGAATCGGTCAAAGTCTGGTTGGTTTGTTATCTCAGGTTGGCTAGGTGGGGGGGGGGGGGGTTGGCGGCATGAGCGATCTAGGGGGGCTACCTGATCTTAGCTCCTGCATCTCTTTCATTAGTCTATTAATTTTCGCGTCCTGCTCTTCGAGTTTTCTTTTGAGGACCTTATTTTCCTCCTCTAGTTGTTTTCCCTGTTGCTTATGTTATTTTGATTTTGATTGCCCGAGTGCGGAAAAAGGGATTTGGGAGGGCCTGCTTCCCAGCTCACCTTTGTGCCGCCGTTGGGCTTCTTCTTGGCCATCTTTTGCTGCTGCTGGCCCTTGTCCTTGGTGGCCGGGGGCACCAATGGCGGGGATGATCTGGAGCAGCTGCGTGACCGGCTCCGTGACCTGTCTTGTCCTCCCTCCGAGCTAAACCACCTGGGTCTCCGTTCCCGTGCCCTTCTATTCCGTTGCTGGTGTAGTTGCTGCTGTTGCCGGCCTCGCAGCTCTTTTGCTTTCTTGCGTCGATCCTTGCAGTCCCTGGATCCCGTGGCGTGATCGCCTCCGCAGATCATTGCAGGCCCTTGGCTTGACATTGGAGGTTCTGCGGCGGGTTCTGCATTCCACATGCCCTGCACGCCTTTGTGCTGGGCGCAGGGCAGACGTCGGACCGGTGGCCTTGCTGACAGCAAATGTAACACACCTGCCTCGTCGGTCTGTAACGGTAGCATCTGAATTCCCCTCCGGCGAAAAGCACGTACTTGGGTATGGTGGGGCCGTCGAATGTGATGACCGCCGTTTCTGACTCTCCTATATAGCATTCTTGCCGTGAGTACTGTGATTCCTTGCGTGCGTACCTCGATTCTTGCTTTGAGCTCTTCCGACGGGGTCTCTGCGTCGATGCCATGTATAACGCTTCGCCTGACGTCTTCCGGTAGAGCCACGTACTTGTTGATTTCGTAGGTATGTCCTCTAAATTGTAGATTAGTCATCCCCAGCATCGTCTTCGCTGCTTCCTCGTTTGAAGTACTTGGAATGATGATTTTGGAACCCGTTCTTAGTCTGACGGTGACGTCGTCTTCTTTAAACTTGCCGTTGCATGCCTTTACGATAGCTCTTGCAACCTCGGTCGCTTTTAGCTCTCTCTGAGGCCGTTCCTCGGGCGTATTATAATCTTCGCGTCGTCCTTGGGGAGCGGCGGTAACCTTTGTCTCGGCTGCCGTGGACCTTCGCTCGCAGCTGCTGCTCCAGCTGTGTTCGTGTTCGCGCCACCCTCTGCCGAGGCGGACGACGCCATCTTGCTATTCGTTTCCCCGCTCGGGGCTTCCTTCTGATTCAAAGTGGCGGCGTTGCGGGAGCCGCTCTTCTGTAGTTTCTTCTGGCGTTTAGAGTAGTAAATCTGCCAGTTGTCATCGAAATTTTCAATACCTGAGGTAGTGGGCTGGTCTTGCTGCATGGCGGTGGCCGCGAGCTCTCCGTCTCTGGTGGCCTCGGTGCCGGAAGAGCTGCTGTAGCGATCGTCCTCCATATCTTGAGATTTGGGCGCTTTTTGGGCTGGGCCGCTCATGAAAAGCTTGGGGTTCGGTAGACTCGGTCGGCGGGAGTCCATTTCGGCCCGCGTCGGTGTCGTCAACGCGGCCTGGTCTCCCTCGAGCGTCGTGCTCGTGCGTTCCTAGCCTAGCGCTCGGCTTAGCTCCACGGCCACGTGGAAGCTTCAAAGTCCGGTAAAACACCGAAAATTGGGCCTACCGACTTGAAACTGGTATCCGCGTGGTCAGGCTTGCGAGATGTATCAGGTCCTAAAAGCTTTTGCTGGCCCCGTGGGTCTTGATGGCATGGGTCGCTCGGAAACTGCGGAGCGCTTGCGGCGCCCGTCCGCACTCCTCCGCTGCCACGACGCAACTCTCTTGATCGCTGGGTAACACAGTGTTCTTGTAATAACCTACCCGCCAGGGCTCGCCGAGAAAGCTTAGCCTTGAAAAAAAAGAAAAAAAGATATCAAGAAAGGTGCATCCACTAGAGGCACTCAGACAGGCTGGTTGACTGCAGGGACTACTACAGCGCTTTCTCGGCCTTCTGACTCATTAAATTCCGTCGATGCTGTAGGACTACTTCCGACAGAGGCTGGTCGTCAAATTTATTGAGCATGACGAAGAGCGATATTCTCTGTACACTGTACCGTAGGCACTGGCACAGATGGTCAAATATTGTGTCCATCGTCTCCCACTGTAGTCACAGACCACGGTTTCTGCCGTTCCTATGAGTGACACGTTGGCATTGGCCAACCATAGCATACACACCAACCATAGCCGCGTCCAATTATAGCCTACACGGTCTCTTCGGAGAAAGCTTAAAGGTATGACCGAACGAATGCTGCAAAAAAATTAAAGTATGGGGTTTTACGTGCCAAAACCACTTTCTGATTATGAGGCACGTCGTAGTGGAGGACTCCGGAAATTTTGACCACCTGGGGTTCTTTAACGTGCACCTAAGTCTAAGTACACGGGTGTTCTCGCATTTCGCCCCCATCGCAATGTGGCCGTCGTGGCCGGGGTTTGATCTCGCGACCTCGTGCTCAGCAGCCCAACGCCATAGGAGGAGGAGGAGGAGGAGGAGGAGGAGGAGGAGGAACTTTATTATTGCAGAAACCGTTGCGCGGTTTATTCCTGGGTGGTTCCCTCTGACAGGGCTCCACTGGCGATCGCGGCTCACCGGGCATGGTCGAGGGTCGCCAGTTGGCTTCCCAGGTCCAGTTCGGAGAGTCTCGCCTCCCAAGACCACGTAGTGAGTGTGTGTGCTGTGACTCGTGGCGAAATTGCGTCGCCCGGACGGTCGGTGCATTCGTGTGTTATGTGCGCGAGTGTCGCTGTGTGGTTGCTACACCAGGGACATGTTCGGGACGTATTACTGTCTGGGCAGATTGCGTGTAGACGAGACAAGTGTGGGTATGTGTTAGTTTGCAGGCGGCGCCGGTCTCTTGCCTGGAGTTTATTGAGAGCTTTGTGTGGGGGAGCGTATTGCATTCTTCCGAGCCGTCGGTCCTGTAGTATTTGTTGACCCACTGAGCAACCACGGCGGGTCGGATGTTGCCTGGTGTGCCTGAACTTCGCTCCATTCCGTTCAGATGTAGCGCTTTGGCGAGCAAATATGCATCGTTTGCCTCCAGTAACAGCACTTGAAGGCGGGAATAACGGGTAGCTGTCTTATGCACGGGCTAAACAAGCAGCTTCATATGCATGTTCATTGCCGATAATGCCGGACTGGCTTGGTAGACATTGAAAAATGGCTTAGTGTCATGTCCCAGTCAGGTGGTGTATGGACTGTGTCATTTCAAACACGAACTGGGGGGACGTGGGGGGGGGGATATTTCTTTCGGACCGCGCCACAAGGCTGGCAGTAAACACTGCAGTACCATCTTAGCGTCTCACAAAATCGACCATTTGTGTATCGTTTCGTCAACACTAAAGCGCAATGCGACAGAGAGTGCTGTAAGTTCTGCTCCCTTTGATGTTGTCGTGTCTGTTGTCAGGATGAGGCCGTCGGTGTAAATGTGCCTGTAGAATCAGTAGGTCACACGTGAGAGATGTAAGACCGCAAAAATCAGATGAGCACACATACAGCAATACTTCTGAAGTGTGCTGCTGACCTCGATAATGGTGCTTCTTGGCGGCAGAATGAATTATCGTCTAGATATTTTCGTAAACAGCATCACAGCGCGACTGCGTCGACGTCTGACACTGTATCCGATTGATTTAGTGTTTTCGTTTCGACATAACTTGTGAAGTGTAGTGCATAAACATAAACGACTCATAAGGTTACATTTTGCATAGGATAATATTTAGCACAGCTGTACAGATCGCATTACTGGATAGCATCGGATAAAACACTTCACTAAAGCTTAGATTCACATAAACTCAAACATGTCCGCTGGACCTCCCTGCACAAGTTCTTGCCACCCTCGTGGTAGCCATGGCCATGTAGCATGTTTAGAGCTGTATTCTACGAGACGAAAATCCACCTTTCAGGACAACAATAGCTTTTTTGGTGCCTGAGGACACCACCTAAAATGATTATCTGCCAAAGAAAAATACAGTGGAAACTCTTTATTGTGCACATACCAGCATAACAGCCTAATCGGGTAAATACGTTTTCAAGGCTTGTGCGCAACAAATTATTGGGATATAACTCAAGGAAACACACGTAAGCAGTACCTGTCTGTTCTGGGTGCTTGATTCACTAATTTCCGCCAAACGCAGGATGTTGAAGGTATCTTGTACAACGAAGAACGGCAGGCTAATTTTCAGCCAGATGGGCGCATAAATCGTTATTTTTGTTTGGAATTTCCCCTTAAAGTAAAGTTTTCGCCAGGAACCTTGACTATCTGATTCCGCACTAATTTTGGACATAAAAAACAAATATCGTAATGGAGGTTGAAGACGGAAGCTGACAAAACAGACGCTGTATCGTTAATGGCGGACCAGAAGAAGAGCGTGCACCCAACACGCTTCATCGTCTTTCATGGCACCGACCTTTGCGCGCGCCTTCCCACCGCGTGTATGCCACACATCATTGTGGTAAGTGCTCCTCATGCGAAAAGCGACCATCTAGGTCACGTCAAAAAATTATTTCAACCGAGTTTCCGGTAAAAAATGAATCTCCTGAGGTGCAATCTGGACATTCACGCACGCGCATACTATTTATGCGCCCTACATGGATAACTTCAACGCGAGAACGAGGACAGAGCGAGCCGGGGTCGTAATTGGAGGGAAAACCTTCGTACGGTACGTCACTGAGGCGGCGTGTAACTTTGTCGGGATCAAATACTGAAGCAGAAACTTTTCCGAGAGTCCACGGTGACGGATGGGCGTCCGGACACACACGCAGTCGCCGGTATTGTAATGGACGCCGCGTCGACTAAGGTTGTATCGAAGGGTCTCGGTACGCTGTTGCATCCGGATACGATGCCGAATACGCTGGCGTGCTTCTTTGGCTTTTTGTAAAAAAAAAACTCCTCCACGTGTTGGCTGGTCGGGCTATTATCAACCACAGCTAGCATGGCGTCGAGTGTTGACGGGACGCGGCACCCGTACACAAGTTCGAATGGCGTAAACTTTGCGGTCTTCTGTACAGCAGTGTTTTAGGTGCAGGTCACAGTGTGCCGTAATATGGATCAATACTATAAGAAGTAGCGCACATGCGATACTTTATAGAAATATATAATAAGAAAGCAAAACAAAACGGAATACCCAGGGTACTGCATCTGCGTGTAATGTAAAAATAATTTTGCAGGAACCTATTTCTTTAGTGGGTGCGAAGTTAGCACTAAGGATTACCATGATAGGGTACAATCTTGTGTAAAGACAAAATTATATTGCATTTGCGAATTCATTACTGGATACATTTTTATCTTGATGTTGTCATACAACGTTCAGGGGGCAATCTTCACCTTAATTCAGAATCGGCGTCTGAATATTAAATGGATTAGTATCGGTGTTTAACAATGTCTCAGAGTTTATGGAAAGTGTAAATTCAATCTGCTGCACGCCGAACGCGTAGTTTCTGGCAGAGTAGTTTAGACCTCGAATATCCAGCTTTGTACATCCGAAGGAATCACTGTTTTGATTCCGACACGAGTCTATTAAACTTCACCGCATTGATACATCATGTTGACTATGGCCTGTGTCGCTGTCAGCGGGTGCTTTGAATTTCGAAGTTTTTTAGCGAGTCGCGCTGCGTGATGGTGCCGCGGGACCACTCAGCAAAGGGTCCGAAAATCCAAGGACACGCTGAGCTATACTCAAGGAGGGATTGTAGAAAAGCGAGCGAGGGAATGCCAATAATCTTTCCCCGCCAAAAAGTAATATAGCAATGAACAAACAAGCAAATCATAAGCGGAGCCGTTATTCGTCGGGTCCAAGCGCCAAGATGTCTCGAGCTTGCCTTTACTCAGGAACGTGATTATCGCACAGCTATCCTGCCGCACGTCCTTGTTCTGAGCAGATAAGAGGCCCAATATGGGCACCCGCGCAGTCTTTCCTTAAGAGCTAGGGCAAAGTAGAACATCTGATGCACTTGTGACGTTAAGAACGCGTAAGTGCCTTTTGTTACCAAACGAACGCGTTAATGGCTATGTGTCTTTCTCGCTGATGGCTGAGACCAACGACGATTCTGGGGACCAAGCTCTCGGGGGATTTCTTCGGCGGGCCGTGAGTTCGCCTCACAGGAGTCCGCCAACTCACTGCTCTGGTAAGTTCCGCAGCGCTGGTAAGGCTGCACTAAGTGACGCATCTCGGCGAACTACTTCCAGTGCCCAAGGAAAGACGCAAGTAAGGAGACCAAAGTGGCGCACTTATCTACGGTTGGTACTACATGCTTAGATACTGCCTCCTGTAGTAAGTATGCACAGTGGTCGCTTCCGACGTTCGTGTTATGTCAGTGAAGATTATTGAGAACACTGCGAGGTAAAAGAGAAAAGTGTCAGTGACACTTCTAACGTTGTCAGTTTCGGTAGGCTTTCACGCTCCTACGGATTCACTATTGCAACTAAAATATACCTAACCGACTCACACCTTCCTCTGAAATATTCTTGGCCCTGTCGATCCCTAACGTTGAGACGTCAAACATATAGTCAGGTGTTACGTGCTGTGATATGAATTATCGTTTGGGCATGCACCTTTCCTGCCAGAAAGCAGTTGGAAAACAAGCATATCTCAGTCTAAGGAACTTTATCAGCATGCAACAGCTGGCGCACTGAACAGATTCTTCGTTGACGTATCTAATACAGATTGGAGTCGCATACAAGTAAATAATACGAACACCGCGTGTCAACTATATTTACAGAAATTTTGTTCAATAAACGAAAACCATTTTCCTTTCAAAGAAAAAAGAATCCATAAAGCAATACGTATACAATGGATAAGCCGTGAAATTCTTGCCCGTATTAGAAAAAAAATTATATAAACTGCTTATCACCAGTAAAAACATAACTGCTCTGAATTACTTCAAGAACGACAGAACTAACTGAACCAAGGACACTCGAAATGCCAGACGAAATGATTACGAAAAATATTTTGAATGCTCGATAAACCGTTTCCATAGCTCTTGGAAGAAGCTTAGGTCGCTAGATCCTACAAACGTCGGCGTAAAGTCAGTGGACAGAGTTACTTGGAATGGCCGCGAATACGAAGGCAAACCTCTCGCTGATGCATTCAATGGGTACTTCTCTGAGCATTTCAATCGTCAAATAGATATGCCTATACTAGTCATTAAGAGGCATTCACCTACCATGTTTTTAGAACCAGTTCATACAAACGAAATAACAAGCAAATTTTCTGAAATGAACAGCAGCGCATCCTGTGATGTAAATCATATTCAAATATGTGCTGCCCAACGTGTAATCGACCTCATATCTTATCAACTAACATGCTTATATAATCGGTGTTGAAAATCTGCGCAATATCAATCAGGCATGTAGATTGACAGGGTAACTGGTGTGCACAAAAAAGCCAAAATAAATGGCTTTTCAATTTACCGGCTTATAGTATTCTTCCTGTTTTTTTTCTAAGGGTCTCAATAAAGTAATTTTTTGACGTGCGTAGAGATAGGTATCTCAATTTGTAGAGCATCGCACGCGTAATGCGAAGACGTGGGATCATTCCCCACCTGCGGCAAGTTGCTTTTCATCCATGTTCATTTCTGTTACTTATCCTTTGTTTAATTCAATAAGTACAGTTAATTCCGCCTATGTTTTCTTTGCTGTCATTGTTTCTTGGCTTCTATGATACAATTATGTAGCAGTAATACAATATTTACAAGGTACAGAACTAATAGAAACAATGCGAATTTCAATGTCAGTATGAAAAGAGCACAATACCCTGAATAGGAGAAAAACTGTGTGTTATGCATATTGCTACAGATTTCTGCTCGCCACTTTCGACATCCAAGTAAAACATTTACCTATGTAAGCAAAAAATGGTTTGTGTGGCGCTGCCTGACTGCAATTTATAAGAAACAACAACTATTAATTGTACACGAGGTAACTCGCACTATGCCCCATGGCCTGGTATGCAAGGAGAAAACAAATTTAAATATTATTTCGCAACGTGTGTAATAGCAGTCGCACTGTATCCTCAAGGCTCATGACTTATGAAACACGACTTGGCATCTACGTGTGAAAAGTATGAAGGTAAAAAGTCAGCACAAAACACATTGCTCCTGCGCTCGAAAGTAGCACAAAGCTACAACGTGTGAAAGGGTTTCCTAACCCTATCAAACTGCGTGAAGGGTTTAACAGTTTTTGAAACCAACTTGCGAAGCTTTCTACTAATCAACGTTTCATCATGTCAGCATTAGAACACACATAAAGTCTATAGGCAGAAATAGCAAAATGGATCTCAGCAATCCAAGCAAACTTCGTGGGTATGGTGTCCGGCTGCTAAGCACGAGGTCGCGGGATAGAATCCCGGCCACGGCGGCCGCATTTCGATGGGGGATAAATGTGAAAACACCCGTGTATGGTTAGGTGCACGTTAAAGAACCCCAGGGGGTCCAAATTTCCGGAGCCCCCACTACGGCGTGCCTCATAATCAGATCGTGGTTTTCGCACGTGCAACCCCATAATTTAATTTTAATCCAAGCAAATGTAGGTATGCTCGAGGTAGTATTTAACATTCATACGAAGAAGTGTTTACTGGTCATTATAACTGGTAACGAACCTTTTGCTGACGTATCGCACTGACGCAGGAGTTTTCTATAAGGGTTTAGGAGTTGATGGAATGACGCTTAGGAGACTGAAAAAGAAAACACCTGTTTTCCCGCCTGATGATAAGTACCTGGGTTTAACACACACAGACATATGTAGGGCGACAGTTATCACCGATATCATTAATTGTTACTGTTCTTGCGTCAAGTTGTCCTTTCTGCGGCTTCATTATCGTTTTTTCTCTTTATTAAGGGTAAGACAAATAACACAGCACAACTTTCTGGTAGAGGTTATATTAAATGATGAAAACCTGCAGCCTGTGTTTTTTTTTAATACTTCATTATGTTTTTACGATTTCTGTTTTCGTGATAGTGCAGTGGTGGTGGTAACAACTTTATTGAGATTCTGCTCGGTTATGATCTGGCAGGCCCGTAATACGAAGATGCTTGGGTTCCTCTGTGATACAGCACTGAACTTGCTTAACAGTATTGTTGCCTACATATCTCGAAATAACATGTTTTAGTGTACATAACGACACAGTGACAAGGGCTAAGCAGCGGTACTTAGAAATACATGGTGAGTGAAGCATTGCTGAAAAAGAGAGGAGTTGCTGCTTGGATGGTATTAAATATGGAGCGCGTCGTTCTTCTATTCCTGACTCCAGCTGATCTTTTGTGCTCTCATATTTTCAAAACATTATTATTCTACTCAACTAACTGCAGTCATTGCCGCGCGCAACATTCCTCCCGTAAAGGGTAAATATTTACTCATAAGTACTGCTTATATGTTGTGTATAGGTATAGTATAGTTTCGTTAAGATTTTTCATGTTGTTACAGTATTTAGAGCTGTATGCACAAACGTAATTGAGACGTAGTTTTTAAAATAGAGAATAAATCAGTAGCATGTAAGGAGTCTTGTTGCAGAAATCGCAAAATTTCGTACTCTTACGAGTTGCTGAGCTCTTCCTTCTCTATAAAAATTGTTTTCGTCTAGTTTGCGGAAGCCAATTATCTTGAGTTCCGTTTTACAGTTTCTGAATATTTTTTATAACTAAGCAGTATACGAATGTACTCTCATGTCGAACATTTTTGTAAAACTACCTTGAAGAAATACATTCAAACGATAACAACATTATGTAGATCCCATCCACATATTGCAATGTGAGACGCGAAGTTTTCGTGAAACGGGTAAATAATTGCCGCGAAAGGGGGGGGGGGGTATATTCAGCGCAGCGTTTTGCATCCTAGCAATTAACCCAGAGACCACGTGACCCACATGACCACAGATTATACTCTAAGCGGGGTTGGCCCTCTTTGATACGACTGAAATACTGTATGAAATACTGTATACTCTATGCATACTGAAATACTGAAATACTGCATGCAGAGTCGGCGTGCCAAGTAGGGTGTACACTGCACTTTACTGTCCACTGTAAAGTGCACTTTACTCACCGCGAGACAGAGAAAAAAGATGTGCCACACCCTAAATCCTAGTAAAGTAGTCATAGAAATGTTTGCATTATTAAAGGAATTGTGCTCTTCATGCCCTAAATTTGTTGAAACGAGGACATTTAGGCATTATTTATTTTGTCCCCATTAGGATAGTAAAGTGTTAATGCTGTTCGGCGTATGAGCTATTCGACAAGACAGCGGCACCTAGCCAAGGTCCAAAAGCATCTGGGATTGTCCGCAAAGAAAGCTTCGCTTTAAGGAGTGATTGAATTTTTGCAGTGATTTTTATGCGGAGTTTGTGGCTTCTAGCCAGCTAAAGCAATCAGGCCTTCAAATTAATATGGGCTGCAATGGAGATAAATATATATATATCTATTTATTTAGATCAACTGTAACGTGTAAACTTGTAAAGCTATATACTAATATGGACTGCAAGAACAAAACGCCAGATACATTCATATTCACAGCGACGATTAACGATTTCACAGAAGCACGAAGCGCGAGCAAGCCAAGCGCTCACTGTCTACTAAACGATAGTGTCAGAAACCAAGAAGGTAGATTAAAAAAACACACTGCTTCTCCCATGCCCTATAATCATCGGGAAGTAATTACAGAAATAAACACGCACTTCATGAGCATGGCAGATGAGTTAGCTCGTCACTTCAACACAAACTCGATCTTTCACTACCGCCTTTGTCGTAAAACAATGTCAGATTGAAAGCTTCGGCAACTCTATCAGAGCGCTTTTCATAATGTGTCAGCCCACTCGCCCTTTTATTCCCTTGTCTCAACTTTTTATGACACGTCGCTTTTGCGCTGTAAATATGTATCTGTGCTAAGGAGACTATCTAAACACCTTACAAAATTATCAGGTATGCGCAAGCCGATACCTTCAAACACCTTTCTGCGTCGGCCAAATAACTATTACGGTAGAATAAAGGTATCAAAGAAGCAGGCTTCAAAGTTTTAATCTTCGCTGCCTTCACATCTCGGAAGCTATCAGATAAAAAAAATGTATGGATTAAACGTTCACTGAACACAGACACGCGCTGCTGCTTTTGTCATCATATCTTCCTCCCCATTATGGTTGTCGGAGACGGCCTCCACCGTCGAAGCCAGCTGTTCAAGTTGCAAAGTGAAATCGGATATTGAACCCGTGACGGCCTGTTCTCCGCTCCTGACGGCCTGTTCTCCGCCACTGGCGAATTTTTTTCATGTATGAATGAAGATTAGAATACCTCCATTACTAGAAAAATAGTGGCTGACACCACCGAACCTATCATATTTGCATGTCTTTTGTGGTTTATTACCAGTTTTTAAGGTTGGTATTTATGGTTAACAAACCATCGACATTGAAAAAGCAGTATTGCCATGCAAAAAGTTTCGTATACTCATTTTATGCGTTCCCCGAGTTTACACCACGAATACTCCAGCCATCTTTGCTGTGCTTTACCAATGTTTCAATACCTATTCACCTATTATGTTTACACTACAACGCTTGAGGCCGAGAAACATCGTTTAGGTCTTTATAAATACTGCCATGCGCTTAATTACAGGATTGAGCTTTATTCCTTGGATGTTAGAAGGCCGCACTAGAACAAAATTCCGACCCACTTTAACCTCCCTCAGCGGTAATTTTTTTCTATAAATGGTGCAGAATGAAGTCATGAAATATTAGAACGCAGAATACGTATGAACTTGAAGTTTTCTGTTGGCCTATTACACAAGCAACTGCTAGTGACGTCAAAGTTACTGTGATAGCGTAAATATTATGGGATATAGAAAGAAAGACGATCATGACTACTTCAAGATTCGCACGAGAGCAAAAAAAGAAGAAGAAAATTAGTCGTCATATCAGTAATCAGCGCCAAAGCTAATTTGAATGGTTTGCACAAGTGTCTTAAAAATACATGTTGAAACCGACGCTAAGCTGTGTAGGTTACTTCAAATGCAAAGCACTGCTTTTCGCAAGGGCGTAGTTTCCGCATATCGGACAAGTCTGGCTTAAGGGATAACAAAGATGTCAAGCATGACAGAACAAAGGAAGCCGACTGTTTATCTCTAATATAACATTTGGGGTTTTACGTGCCAAAACCACTTTCTGATTATGAGGCACGCCGTAGTGGAGGACTCCGGAAATTTTGACGACCTGGGGTTCTTTAACGTGCACCTAAATCTAAGCACACGGGTGTTTTCGCATTTCGCCGCCATCGAAATGCGGCCGCCGTGGCCGGGATTCGATCCCGCGACCTCGTGCTCAGCAGCCCAACACCATAGCCACTGAGCAACCACGGCGGACTGTTTATCTCTGAACATTGTTCACAGCTGACTGCGCGACGGGATTTACGTGGGGCGGAACTGGCTTTTGCAAGAAAGGCAGCAGCGCTCGAGCGAAATCAAATTTACGCAGAACAGGCCGCGATATATATGGACCATAGTATTGCATAAACGTCCTTCCGAGCGACGGGAAGCTCTCTTGCGTAAGAACTCGCCCTCCGAGAGCTGGGGAAATGCTACGTAGGGAACTAACGCTATAGCTATACATATTGCATTTGTATTGCCTTATCACTAACGTTGCTAAGCGATTTCTTATGGTAAAGGTTACCCAACAAATAAATAGTGTACTACATTGCGCTACCATACAGTTCTCAATGATACCGCAAGGGGTTGGTGTTCATGTGTGACTTGTTTTTTCTTTCCCGGAGCCTTAAGAAGGGATCCCCGTGAGTAGAAGCAGCACGGATCAAGTGTTGCTAGACGAGATCGGTCTTGAAACTTGTAGGAAGTCGATCGCGAAACGTGAGCAATTACAGGACGCATGAGTTGCTTTGCGCGAGATATATAGCCCCGGCTTCGTTTCAACTGAATTATGTAATTGCGCGCTGCTCTCACAGCAGGCTGTAAGAACCGCTGAGACATCAAGAGTGATATAATAATATCCGATGTCTTGTCATTACAAAGAGTGTGGGGGTTGAAATCCAGGTTACGAATTTAGGAATACGCGTTTGGCTAAGTATAGGTAGCTTGCAAAGATATTGCATAACGTGTAATCATAGCATGTTATTTCCTGCATTCCAGCTAATGGAACATTAACGCAGTAATGCTCGTTCATCGACAACGAGCGCATTCATTCAGTTGTGTCATACTACAGAGGCAGGCTGTGCTGATACGCGGGATCAGCACAGTGCCTGAATCCTCCGGCAAGCTGCTTTATGTGGTCGTTGTTGTCACTAACGCGGCGTACGTGGAAAATGTTTCTGCAAAACTTCAAGGTACCAGAATACATATCTAGAAAGGAATATGATACATTATTTCGCAAATAAGTATGGCCTTTACAACAAAATGCCTGTAGCGGAAGCAGGCCACGCTAGTAGCTGTAGCTTTTCTTGGCGGGGTGAAGGCGTGGCTCGATATTTCAACATTTCTGTCATGTTCCTTTTTTTTGCACGCGTCTTATAAATGAAATAAAATGCAAATGATTTCACCTGTGCCTCTGTCAAAATTGCGCAAGGTCAGCGATGCATAACACACACTCAAAATGTCCTGACCTTTCAATGTATTTGTCGGACGTATTATCAGGGCGCTGTTATGATAGTATTATAATAGCGATTATTCGGCAAATGCGATCACGTAGCAAAATATAAAACAACACCAGCGTGGCATTACGTACTTCTCCTCGATAGCGGAGGCTGTTTTCTCCACATAGCACGTAAGAGCTTTCACGGGGTGCTTGTTTTTCGGAAAGCAGAAAGCTATTACGATAGAGAAACACTGCTTTGACGTAAGCTTAGATTGCCATCACTGCAAGCCGTTGCCTACGAGTCTAAATCAGTGCGCTTGTTTGTCCTGCAGAGAGCAGTTTTGTTTACCCAACACATCGCCATTTCCTGGATGCTTATTTCTTGTGGCAATAGAATTAGCAGTGGGGGTAACATTTGTGATTTCACTGAAAGCGTTGCGTGGAACTGAATTTCCGGACTTTGCGTTATCATTGGTAACCACCAGCGTTCTTTTCGCCTTTCGAGCCCCTTCTGAGAAATCAACATTGCACTTATCAATTAACCTGCCTTGGCCTTAGCGTCACGCCCTACGCTTCGCGGCTCTGGGTAGGTTGTGAGAATTTCTCAAAGAAAAACAGCAGCTGTGGATTATCCGCGCTATATTGTTTTGAAGATCGTGGAAGAAATTGCGTTTTTTATCAAAATAAAGCAAGCTTTGTTTATCCGAATATTGCTTAAAGCTTGGGTTCCTATAATATAGGATCCGATTCTCGGATCTGGAAAGAATTTCGGTGTCATATATATGTGGCCTCTGGCATGGTTTATAGAAACTTCGGCAGCTGAAAGGAATGTGATGACATCGCATATTGTTTGGTGCATTTATTTTCGTGCGTTCTGAAAGAAGTCGAAATAGAATGAAATGTGGAATTTAAGACAGAAGTGCTATACAAATAGGCAACGGAGAAAAAGTGAAGCATTTTAGAAAATGTTCACCGACCGCTTTGTTCGACTTTATAGAATCACAGCCTAAATTTTAGCGAAGATATCTCCTTAACAAAAAGACTTCGGCGGCTGGAGCACACCTTGCTATATCTTCGGAGCTCTTTCACAGCCAAGAGTCATTTTTCGCCGCTATTTGTTAAACTTCCTCGCCGCCAGCACACGCACCATTTCAACATTCAAAACACTGATTTTTCAGTTAGCACAAAACAAGCGTTCCGGAAGCCGGAAGGAGTCCCTCCCAAAGGAACGTTCCACAAATTGTGCGGGCCGCTTCGGTTGCTGAACATGCCCTGGGCCAGTAGGCCTGATTGCACCAAACATGCTCGAACTGGGTTCCTTTGAGACTGACAAATGCCATTTCTTTGTCCTCCTACTTCTTATTCGCCAACTTCACGGCCATGGCGTGCCGCGCAGAGCCACAGATATTGCGCCAGTGTAGAAGTTCTTGAGCATCATGAACACTTACGATTTCAATTTTCAACCAAAAGCTTTTCTTCTTTGGAAATCCATAATGGACATATCTTGGAGCGTAATAGCACGAACTCGAAAAGGTAATCTAGGCCGCTATCTTGTATACGTTCGAACAGCCGATGTTCGATTTCGCCTCGCACGATTGTCCAGGCTGCGCCGATATCGCAGCCTAGGCCAATCTGGACCAATCGCGTGAGGCGAAATCGAACGTCGGCTTTTCGAACGTGTACGAGATAGCGGCCCTAGACACAGAGTTCCTGCTTTAGGTGTTCAAAATCTCAAGCAAGAACGTCGGGTCGGAGCAACAATTTTCACACTTTATTTCGTTGTTTATAGGATCGTTTTAAAACTTCCGACAGCATTTTGGAAGTGTTCGTTGGTTTGATCCAATGCACCACCTGGGGTTCTTTAACGTGCACCTAAATCTAAGCACACGGGTGTTTTCGCATTTCGCCCCCATCGAAATGCGGCCGCCGTAGCCGGGATTCGATCCCGCGACCTCGTGCTCAGCAGCCTAACACCATAGCCACTGAGCAACCACGGCACCTGTATGTATGTATGTATGTATGTATGTATGTATGTATGTATGTATGTATGTATGTATGTATGTATGTATGTATGTATGTATGTATGTATGTATGTATGTATGTATGTATGTATGTATGTATGTATGTATGTATGTGTAATCGCCGTTGACCAAGTGTTTCGTCAGTCAATTATATTTTGCAGACTTCCTGACTTCATCCCACCACGTCGTCATCTGTCGTAAATTACAACACTTAGTACTCATTCTGCTACTCTTACAGAACACCGCTTATAGGGCAGGTCGCAATACAGAACCTGCCCAACTTTCCTCGATCCTCCTTCACAAGTAGAATATCAGCTCACCTTTCTCTAATCCATGCTACTGCCATGCTTGCTCCTAAAGTTAAACGTATAATATTCTGTTTCACCTCTCATTTCACTGTCCTTATATAGCTTTCCTTCAGGTATCTTTGCTATAATGCAAGTTCGAGCATAACAGGATATTGTAGTAATATGAATTGATTTATGCGACTATTTTCAAAGATACGAGTAATCTCTCTTTCATAACTACGTAGCCGCTGCCATACGCGCTCCAATCCATTTGTATTAGTTTAAATTTGTCTTCTCACGATGTCGCTCCTGTATGACTTGATCTGATCATCGTTAACGTGCACAGCTTGAACAGGCCAGCCACTAATCTCCAATTTTCATTACTTCCTCAGGCTACTAAACACTGATATATAATATATTTCATAATATTTCATTAACTTAGAGCCCTTAAGCTTCGTAGGTTCAGAACCTCGATGGTTTGTTCACGCCATTGTAATAATTCCTGAATAAAAGAATTCTATCAGAAAACCAAACGGTTTGAGATGTTAATGGTAACAGGCATCGCTTAAAACAGTGAATAATGCTAACCCAAGCATGAGATTCCTACTATTCTTGAATCAAATCTGACCATTGCAACGCCGTTGTTCTTTTATTGATGACGTATATTCAGTTTGACAGCCCGATACAGGACAGTTCGACCTCTAAAAGCTTATTATTCATATACGCATGCTTCACCATCATGCCGAAATACAGAAAAAATGTTTTCGGATGAAACGAAGGTACATTCAACGTAGAACACCAATACCACTTTGACAGAGCACATTTATATCCGGCTGTATGGCATGAGCTACAACCATAACAGGCAGTCTCCGAATATACAAGCCTCACCTTGACAACAGATATATGTAGGAGCAGTTCAGCAACAGCAGATTCAGCTTTCGCCCAGAAAATCCCTAATGTTTCTGTCACAAAGAACAAATCGTAGATAATATAGGGATCAGTGATTTGTTCTTTGTTGATAGAAAAGGTTCAGCTTTTCAAGAGGACACCAAGTTATTTCGAAATTACTTGAGATGTCACTGTAGGTGACAGGGCTCGCGAAGTTCATCAAAATGGAGTACTATCGCTACTAACCCTAGCTGCGAGTGATGGACGTTGTCTTTTAAGAAAACTTCGTAGTCGAGTGTCCAAATAAACTTGGTTCACAAATGGTACGGAAAACACCAGATAATATGCGATAGACCCTGACGTGCAGTTAACCATATCTGTGAAAACGAGGCGTACAATAGAAATAATTCATAAACGCTTCTACCACGAGATAGAAAAACAACAACAACATTGCTCTGTGCTCTTGTAAAGAGGCCAAATAACACATAAAGCGTCTGCTATTACACTGCAAAAAAAAAGGAAATATTATACTCTCCATCCGAGAAATTTTGTGAACATACATGCTCTGTATAGGAAGCCAATATCACTAGCTATGATCTTGGGAGCATGGCCATGTGTGCTTGTGTACGCGCTGTTTTGCACCTACCAGGGCCGCTTTGTGTGCACCAACGTGAACACTAGAAGGATGCTTGAGAAGCAGTCAGTAAGAAATTTTTGGAGGGTGTATGCGAACTTTAGAATTGTTCCCACTATATTCTTTTCTCTATACCTTATTCTATGCATTAAGAGTAGACGAGCAGCTGGCGTAATCTAACAGGCACCACTTCCTCGTGGATATACCTGACTAGCGAAGCATGCACCAAACTTGAATTTTCTACGTGTATTGTCTCCTGTTTCGCGACAACATGAAGCGCTAGTGTTTTCTTTTCGCTCTATATTGTTGCGCATCCCTACTTGTGCACCATCAATAACCTAGAACTTATACTTTGAAGTGATCTGGTCATGGAAAAGGCCTGTTGTCGTAAGTTCGGCACTCTGCCTGAGGAGATTAAACATCGCTGCAATCTGACGAGCTGTTGAAAAGCTCAACTGCCCAAAAATGTAGCTGTTCAATTTAGAGTACTTCACGGCATTCTATGTTAACTAGCTGGTGCAGGTATGTTCGTGCCTCAATTGAAAAATGTGTTGCCAAATTTAATAGCCAGGGCATTCCTGTACTCCGGGGAAGACTTTGCTAACTATTCTAAACTTCGCTATTTCAACGAGTTCACTGCGTCCCGAAACTCTCCTACAGTATATCTACGTTAGCCACCTACTTGCGGCTACGGTACGCCGCAACCACTACTTGTGGTGGGAAAGTTGGGCCCTACGTGCAGCCGCAGTCGTTGCTATTCTGGTCCTGTTTACCTTTTCATAAGTCTATGTGCAAAACAAATCTCGGAATATTGTAAGCTCCTGCGTCCGCCAGCGCTTCCATCCGTATTCAAGTTTCAGACAGACAAGGAAGGGCAAAACCTGTAGCGCAGATACAGCAGCTGCCGCCAGTCGTGTGTGGCAGTCTCCTGAGAAATCTGCTAGGCCAATTCCTTCTGGGAACTGCTTCCTTTGGTCGTCGGCTTCCGAGAAATTCCGAGAAACGACGAGAAAAAGTTGAAGCAGTAGTGTAAACCTAAGCTGCGTGGAGTTGAGTATTGAAGACACTTAAGCGCACCAGGGGCTCATTTTTGAGGAGGTTTATCCAAAGTCGCAGCAGCAGTAGCACAAATGCTGGATTGCTCGGCCATGAGGGATTATATTTTTTGAAAGCACTGGCTATGGCGCATAATGTCTGGCAAATTATGTTTAATATATGAAAAAACATTACCGACAGAATGAAAGAAAAATGGTGCAATAATGGCGTCAGAATGAAAGTTGGTGACCTGGAGAGCAAATGCAGCATAGTTCTTTTTTAGGAAAACATTATATAGCAATAGTCTCAATGAGAACACCACCTTTATGCGTTTCAGGTTATTATCACTGCGCGCTTTTCAAGCTAAGCAGAGGTCAGTGCAGCTTCTGTTCTGTAGCGTGCAGCCTGTCGCTGCTGCTCGTTATTTCATTTATTTTTCAAACTAAAGTATGTTCAGACTGCGGTCGTACCGCTAGAAAACGGTGCATCTGTCGTAAAGCTCGTATCGCGCATTACTAGCGTTAAGATTGTTAACAATGCTGGCCGTTCACATTGTAAGTTGCTTACATTATGCGTCTGAAGACTGGCTAACCGAAACGTCAGCTGACCAATTGCTTCTCAGTGGATTTCAACACGGCGAAACCACCGAAAAATTTGAAGCGAAGGCATCAAGAGAGAGAGAGAGAAAGGCAAAGGAAAGACAGAGAGGTTAACCAGAGATTATATCCGATTGGCTACCCTGTACAGGGGGAGGGGCAAGGGGAGGTGATAGGTCAGATAGAGAAGGATAAAAAAATATAAAAAAACACCTACACACACACGCACGCACGTACACACGAACTGTTTCTGTGGGCACTGTTACGCACTCTGCAAAGGCGTTCCTAGTGTTACGCAGTGTCACCGTAAAATCCTACGTCACACAGTGTACAGTCACAATTTGTCAGAGATTCGCGTGTCTTTTAAAGGCACCAAAAAAATACGGGCGCCGTTGCAGCTCGAACAACGCACACATACGTCATGGCTGTTGCTCTCACTGGGGATTGCTCTCCCTGGAGTTGCGTCACATGAAATTTAAAACCGGAACGTGTGGCGCTTCCTGGCCACGTCGGAACTGTCGCACCTGTACGAAACGTAAAACTAGTGGGCCTTCCAACAAATACGCTTGCATGTGTGACGGCCGTTCGTCTGTTAACGCTTCATGCGATTGTAGTCTGAACAATTTAGTTGCGCTTTTAGCGTTTGCGCTTGCGTCTTCTCGCGAAATATCTGCACATTAAGCACGTAATCTAAAAACAGCTTTAGACTACGAAGCGCGTAAGACAAGCGGATCTATATACCACGTGTGTCAGGTTGCCATAACATGGCTTTAAAAACAAAATGTCATGCCTTAGACAAACGAGAACCACGCTATAGTTCATGCAGTAGTCATAAGTTGTTCAGACGGTTCTTTTAAGCGTGTTTAGCGAGCTAATTAGTTTCGTCTATTCACGCAAAGTCTTACAGTATTCGTGTTAGAGGATATGTCGTATTACAATAGTTGTGAAGCGTGCTCGAAAACACAATCAAGTTCTTTGCTTGACATTATATTTTTCGTGCTTCATCTTTTAAGGCTATGAAGAAAGCCCGCGAAGTATCAAAATATGACTTGACTGGCACGATTGGATCGGGCGCCTTCCATCGCGTTTCTCAAGAACGACGCTTGCGTGCATATCTCAAAATAAAGCTAAGTGAGTGAAAAGAGAATACAGCGTGCACTTTGGTTCTCAAGGTCACCGTCCACCATCGTCTAAATGACAAGAGATTGGCTGGCGATTAAGAAAAATTGCAACACACTTGTCAGCAATTTTTTTTTGTACTACAGACGTGCGGGGTTCGTTTTTTCGTAAGTTCAAATTTTTGGAACAGCGTTAGACGACGGTGCAAGGAAGGCAACAAATGGGTGCGGACTAAAGAGCTTTGAGGTAATAGTTGCGCGGAAAGCTGCAAGGTGGAGAGAAGTAATTAATACAGGGAAAATGACATCCGCCCAAGCGTAGCTAAGTGCTACGAAGGAAACCCGTACGGGTTCCTCGATAGAAAAGCCTCGCATTTGAAGAAAAATACGTACTCATCCGGGACTCGAACCCGGGACGCCGCATTTCCGGGGCAGCCGATCTACTATCTGAGCTAACCAGGCGGCTAGCACATGGCAGGTCGAAGTCAAATTTGTCAACAACACGAAGTAAAGGCAAGAGTTTTACGTAAGCGTTCTACGGAAACCAGCAAGGTGGATAGAAATAATCAATAAAGGGAAAATGAGACATCCACCCAAACGTGTATAGCTAAGTGCTACAAAGGAAACCCATGCGGGTTCCCTGAACGAAAAGCCTCCCCCCCCCCCCCCCCCAGTTGAAGCAAAATTCATCCTAATCCTTTGGTCTCACTTAGCTACGTTTGGGTGGATGTCTCATTTTCCCTTTATTAACTAAAATACTTTATTCGAAAGAACATGTATCACAGGGTGTCCCAGCTAACGTTAACCAAGATCATAAATATAGAATATACGAGGACGCAATCAATGATGTTCGGTCAGCAGTGACGTACCGCATCAGGAGGCTTATTTTTAATAATTGAACTACGGATAATTGGATGAGAATTAACAAACTTAACTTTTTAATTACATAATTGACGGCACGAAGTTTGATAGAAAAGTAATAATTATGTTTTAAGAGACCCGTTGCTTTTATTTTTCAGTGTGATATGTATCGCGGAAATATTTGTTACGCGTTATAAAGAAAAGGCGCGAAATATACAAATAGCCACATGATTAAGCGTCCGCGCGCCGCAGAACCAGCGGTCCCAGGCGTTACGCGGAAGAACACCTGGTATCAAGCTGAACACAAGCTGGACTTCTCATATGGTCAAAAGTTGGCGTTAGTGGCCAATTGGCTCTTCTAATTCAAATGCCTTTAAGAAGAAAAAGCTAAGAGGCAGAAAGGGAAATAAACTCTTCCGTACAACAGTAACCACTTCAAACATAACATGTTGATAGTTATGTTCTGTCCAAAAGCACCACTATTATCATCATCATCACCCTCATCATCATCAACATCAACCTGGCTACGCCCACTGCAGGGTAAAGGCCTCTCCCATACTTCTCCAACTGCCCCAGTCATGTGCTAATTGTGGCCATGTTGTCCCTGTAAACTTGTTAATCTCATCCGCCCGTCTAACTTTCTGCCGCCCCTGCTACGCTTCCCTTCTCTTGGAATCCAGTCTGTAACCCTTAATGACTATCGGTTATCTTCCCTCATCATTACATGTCCTGCCCATGCCCCCCCCCCCCCCCCCCCAATTTCTTTTTCTTGATTTCAACTAAGGTGTCATTAACTCGTGTTTGTTCTCTCAACCAATCTGCTCTCTTCTTATCCCTTAACGTTACACCCACGATTCTTTTTTCCATAGCTCGTTGCGTCTTCCTCAATTTAAGTCGAACCCTTTTCGTAAGCCTCCAGGTTTCTGCCCCGTAGGTGAGTAGTGGTAAGACACAGCTGTTATACACTTTCCCTTGAGGGATAATGGCAACCTGATGTTCATGATATGAGAATGTCTGCCAAACGCACCCCAGCCCATTCTTTTTCTTCTCATTATTTCAATCTCATGATCCGCACCCGCGGTCACTACCTGCCCTAAGTAGATTTATTCCCTTACCCTTTCCAGTGCCTCGCTACCTATCGTAAGCTGCTCTTCTCTTCCGAGACTGTTAAACATTACACTATAGTTTCCTGCAGATTATTTTAGACCCACCCTTTTGCTTTGCCTGTCGAGGTCAGTGAGCCTGCATTGCAATTGCTCCCCTGAGTTACTAAGCAAGGCAAAATAATCAGCGAGTCGCAAGTTACTAAGGTATTCTCCATTAACTCTTATCCCCAATTCTTCCCTCTCCAGGTCTCTCAATACCTCCTGTAAACAGGCTGTGAATAGCATCGGAGAGCTCGCATCTCCATACCTGACGCCCCTCTTTATTGCGCTTTTGTTTCTTTATTTATGTAGGACTACGGTGGCTGTGGAGCCGGTATAGAGATCGTTCAGTATCTTCACATACGGCTAGTCACACCCTGATTCCGTAATGCCTGCATGACTGCTGAGGTTTCGACTGAATCAAACGCTTTCTCGTAATCAATGACACCTATATGTAAGGGTTCGTTATATTCCGCACATTTCTTTATCACCTAATTGACAGTGTGAATATTGTCCATTGTTGAGCGGTCTTTACGAAATCCCGCCTGTTCCTTTGGTTGAGGGAAGTCTAAGGTGTTCCTGATTCTATTTGCGATTGCCTTAGTAAATACTTTCTAGGCAGCACAGTAAGCTGAGTGGTCTATAATGTTTCAAGTCTTTGGCCTCCCCTTTCTTATGGATTAAGATTATGTTGGCGTTCTTCCAAGATTTCGGAACGCTCGAGGTCATGGGGTATTGCGTATACAGGGTGGCCAGGTTTTCAAGAATAATCTGCCAATCATCCTACAACAAATCTGCTGTTACCTGATCCTCCCCAGCTGCCTTCCCCCTTTGCATAGCTCCCAAGGCTTTCTTTACTTCTTCCGGCGTTACTTGTGAGATGGCAAATTCCTCTAGGCTATTCCCTCTTCCATTATCATCGTGGGTGCCACTCGTACTGTATAAATCTCTACAGAATTTATACAGCACCGCTATATTGACACGTAAATGAATGCTTTCGGGTCTGTGCGTGCATGTTCTTTTCCGACTGAAACATGACCATTTATTGAAGACTATTGAATTTTCCTCCATTGTAATCAGCTTAAATAAATTGGAATTATACTTTGTTCTGCATTAAAAACAGTAAAAATTGACTTTTCTCACTTCGTGCGTTGCAGCAACTTTCCTGATAGGTTTCTCTAGAGCGACTTCGCCCACATCAAATGAACGTCGCCTGATGTTGCACATCGAAAACTGGAAAGAGCAGCACGACCAAGGTGGAGGAGAGTGAAACACCTGATTGGCTGGCGCGCGCGCGTGACGTCACGCATTAGCGGATGACGAGGCGGGCGCTCAGCTATGAGCACCGCATCTGCAATGTGCATGTGCTGTGCCGTATTAACATGTCGCATTTTGGTTGGCAGCAAGTCTGCTACTTCGTGTGTTTGCTGAGGTGCCACCAAGGTTTTGGGCTTCAAAGGTGGCATGAGGATATGCTGTGAGTTACACAAAAAAATCTATCGCTGTATTCGGTAATCACCTTCGACAGTCTCTACCATAACCGTTTTGAAGAACAGTGCGTTACGTGTATGTGCAATAATGTGTTACAGCCATATATATATATATATATATATATATATATATATATATATATATATATATATATATATATATATATATATATATATATATATATATATATATATATATATTTAACGTCTTATTAATAATCAACCATTCTAATTTTGTAAAATATGAATGGTCGATTTTTATCTAAATAACTCCTTCGCTTTGTAATCTTTGGATGCCGCTATATTATCGCCTGCTTTCAATTGGAGTTGGGGCCAGTCATGCATCTGTCACACACTTTTCTCGTACCAACACCGCGGCATATGTACATCTGTTGTGAAAAAAGTGTATATGTTTACTCTAAATTATCGCAAAATCACCAAGCAACGTATGTGAACAGTATTAACTGCAAATTGCACGACAAAATTGGTCGTGTTCCATCTCTCTACTCGTTCTGAGAAATCTAAGAAAAAATTCTTACACGCGTCCTCTAGATTTGATTTTAATGGCCTCACGGGTCCCTACGCTTCCTTCTGTGAGCAGTGATGCCTAAAATTGTATTTCAAAAAGAAAAAAAAAGAATTGCCAGTGACATCATATAACCCAGGCCTAACACCATATAGGGAATGTCGTGCCATCATTCCCCTAATGCGCGGCAACCCCGCCCTTAATCAAGCGAGACGTGCCCGGCATTTCCGCGCGGAGCGTATCACGCGTAATGTGGCGAAGACTTCGCAAGTGCTCTTGCGTGCGGCATATTTTCGCACTCTGCATTTCTTGAATGTCATTCCCCGTTCGGGTCGCCTGCTGTGGATGCTTTTGTTTTCCCCGTGGGGAAGTTTCTTCCCAATGGGAAACCTTGGCTGCATCCGTGGCCACAGGTACGGCGACAACTTTGGCACCGGCGATTAATCTCTTGCTGGGTCGCGTGGGCGTTACTCAGCGTGACAGCTGCGTGACAGAGTGTACGCGTGAGCTTACGTGGTTAATCAACATGCGCCTTCCTGTCGTGGCAAGCGTGCGAGCAAACCCCCGGGCTTTAAAGACTTCAAAAATTTGGCATTACCCAGCGAGACCTCCGGCACGCTGTTTTGGATGATGATGGAGATACGGCGGGCGTTTCGTAAAAACGTTCTCCCAAACTTTTCCGTGCGCATAATTTTTTTTAAAATTTTCTTGTGTCTTTCCCTTCACATTCTTTTAGTCTATACGCTTCTATCGGTTGGAGATAGCGCGCTCCTCGATAGCAGCCCGTATCATACGGATAAAAAAGTTAATTAGACGTTGAATTTGGATGAAATTGGCAATCATACTCGCGCGATAGCAATGGTACCAAGAACAGAAATAGTGATGAAAACATACGACCCAAGAAATCACCTGGATAAGCATCGCCTTATTTTTTTCTCCCATGCACTATCTTTCTCTGCCTGCTTGCTTTTTTTTTCTGCCAGTCTCTGCCAGTGTTTCAGTCCTTCACAATAAGCCATTTTGTTCATTAATAAAATGCATTCTATTCATCTGAACTACATTGTGTTGGTATACAGAAGACAAAATTTAGTTCTCGTTCTTTGTTTCCATGTCATCTGAAAAGCAAATGTCAATAATTTCCCACCAGCTGTGACAAAGTAGAACACGAAAGTTATTTAAATCTGTGCCCTGTCATTCAACTCATGCCTTATTTTTTTTCAAGCCCTTTGACGGGGAATGCATACTTATTTACAAATTCCTTTACAACCCGCGCGAGTAAAGGCGAAATTTTCATCCGAAATTCTAACCTGAACTGTGGCCCACTAAAGTCATTTAGACTGCCGAGTCAAGAAATCCAGTTAACATGATAATCCCGTCGGTTTTGTACAAAAACGTACACTAGGACAACATACCACTGAAAGTAAACTATTTTCTGAACCGTAAATTACAAGATTAATTCGAATTGCGGCAAATAAATGGGATTTCACAGTACCAGACGTGCAATAAACCGATTTTTTGCGGCCGCCTACTATGGCAACAGAGGTAAGAAGGAATTATTCGAAACTTGGCTCTCGACAGACAAACAAAAGGGGGGTTTCTGTTTGCAGGCACAGAGACCATGGATTGCGCAAAGTGGCCTGTTTTCAGCGGATACATATTTTTAGGACTAACGTTCGGCCGTCTTTGGGAACTGTACAGGGGGATGATTTTTAAGCGTTACAACATTCTTAAAGATCGCCTGGGGCAGATGTCACAATTCTTGTCCTTGAGGCAGATTATTTGAAGAGGCGGACATTACAAGCCCGAGAAATCAAAACGCGTATTCGGGTATTTAACGCAAACACACTAATTAGCTTCTTCATTAATTACTTTACGACACATATTGCAATTCAAGGATTGTAGCCGGTGAGATTGCAAAACGTATCCACTTGAAATAAAATTCCAGGATAACACCAGTTTAGAGATATTGTTTCCCAAAGTGGTTGGACGAAATACATGGGCGTTCCAGATACTTTTGTGTTTCAATACATAAAAAGTGCGTTTTCTTTAAAAAAAAGTAAGTAGAACAACAGCGCATTTTTACGGCGACTTTGATGTCGCACATCTCCAAACTGGCGCAATTCTGGAAATTCATTCTAAGCAGGTATGCCTTGCAGACTTACCGGCTACGATTCGTAAATTGCAGTATGTACCGCAAAGTAAATAATTCAGACGATAATTAGTAAACTTTCGTTAATTAGTGGAGCATGTGTTATGATTTCTCGTGCAAGCAGTGTCTGCCTCTCTGAATAGTCCAGCTCAAGGACTAGAAATACGTTACCTGCAACAGGCGATATTTAAATATTCTGCAAAACTTAAAATTTGATCACCCTGTATATCAAGGTGGCAGGGTATTACGAATACACATGCAAGCACGCGCGCACATTCTTGAATGTACAGCGCGAAATTACGCAGTGCGAAAACAGTCCACGATACACACGACCACGCATTCAACGCCGTCCTCTGCTGCCAAGTCTAGGCTTTCAGTTACTTCGCACGGTGAATATTTTCGAAGTAAGCACATACAGATTGTTTCACAAAAATAATTGACCCTAAAACACAGCGACACATGCGGGAAAAAATATAATTGTACGTGTCTGTTTATGTGCATTGGTGCGTCGTACAAGCTGTTTGCGCTGGCACTAAACTTTAACCTAAAAACCTATCTGTATCTTTTAGGCCAACAAAATCTCTCGTACACCAATTACCAACGTTAGTTTACGTTGGTAAGCAAAGCATATGACGCTATGTGTTATTCACTATGCCGTCGAAAAAACAACCTTGCTACCTATTGCGAGGAACCAGATTGGGATCCCGTACCAATGCTTTCGAATATATGCCTCGTGGTGGCGCTAGTAGTACTAGCGCACGAGGCGGATAGGCTGCCATGATGTTGGTCTCGTATTGCCTCTAAAATTTAAGAGGTCAGTAATATACATAGCACTGATACTCTTACAATTTTGTTGGTCGAGAACGGAAGCGGTAGAGGCTGTGCTTAGTGAAGCTCAGATGATCGCACAACGATCGTGCCTCACCGAACATAATATGTATTGCTTGCCAACGACGACAAGCGAGAAGTGAAAGGCCCTAAAAGACGAGGCAGAGCGTCCGCTCAGCAGGAGCTTTCTCTCCGCGGGTGTTTGCAAAGCTTTTTTTGCATTGACTAAGAAATACTTTCAGGGCTCAATGTAGGATCAGTGCAATAACATTTTCTGCCCAGCAGACTTTCTATAACACACCTTGCATTAATATGGTGATTTAGTTGTTAAGTGAATGTCATCTTGAGGAGTCCATTTCGAACACCATAGGCAAAAATTACGCTGCCTGGTGTTGAATATTACGTAATGTATGGGCGTCGAGAAAAAAGTCGCAGTTTCGCCCGAAAGGCGCTGCACACGTTACGATAGCAAGTTAGTAGAAAGCTACACGAAGTAAGGGTAGTAGTTTTATCGGCCGTATAAACTTGTACACATTCGCTTACTAACTAAATCAACAATGATATAATATGTAAGCGTGACTGAACGAGGACGTAGAACGAAACAGACATACAGAGACAGAGCTTCTTTGTGTGCCTGCTTCTTTCTACGTCCTTCTTCAGTCGCGCTTACACATTCTATTATGAATTCCAACCAACTAGCCCGCCAACGTTTTTTAACTAAATTAGCTGGCACGGTGTCACACGCGCACAGGTAAACACGGACACATCTCGTTGATGAGCGCGGAAACGTGCTGTGAAAACGCTGGAGTGAGGAATCGCGGCAGCAGCAGCGATCGCATTGACCTTCGTGCATCTCTCGGTTCAACGCGTACGAAACGTCGCAAGCACAGCGCGCACGAAGCTACCGGCACTACGCGCACTCTGAAAACATCGCATGTCGCTTTGAAGACGGGGCCCGCGCGGGGGCGCACTTTGGCCACGTCGCAGATTTCTTTCAAGATACGGTCATAGAGAAAGAAACTATACGGCGCCCGCACGGCCGCGCTGTAAGCAGCAGCTGCCGGAGAATAACGGCCCCTCTCCCTCGCCTCACCCCCGGGCTTCGCGCGCGACAGGAGAGGGCGCGCTTTCGGCCCGCTTTCCTCGCTCACGCACGCGAGATTGAGCTGCCTTCGTTGGCTCACCTTCACACGCTTTCACTCGAATATACAGCATACTGCGAGTGGCGACGGTGCTATCGCCCTTGGACTTTACACGGAACCTCACGGCGATGGCGACGCCGACGGCAGAAATGCGCCTGGAGTGTCCATGTAATTGCCATCGGAATAATAGTATCTTCAGGAACGCTCAGGTTCCTCAAGCATATAGACAGGTAATACAATCCATGCTTCTATGAAAAAGAAAAAAAAGGAAACCTTACAGAACTGGTTTTCAGTTTCACTATTTGTGGTATTCTGTTCCTCACAAAATTTATTGAATGACAATGCGCACATCGCGCTCACGAAGTATTCCTATTCCATGAGCTCAGCGGAACCTCAACCTCAATAGTTGCAGACTTATTATTATAATTATGTTCAGAGGGACTGCGCGACTATCATGACGATTAGAACTTGTTGCTGGGCGAGTTGGTCGAGATCTTATGAATACATTGTTGCGCCAAAAGGAAAATAAATAATTAGGAGGGAGAGTAAGAAACGATAGGTTCATCGCTCGACCTGCCGTTTCTTACTTTCCCTCCTAAGCTTTTATTTTCCTTTTGGCGCAGCAATGCATTCATTATATCGTGACGACGGCACTAAGAGTTGTAACTCGTTGTGGACGGCGAGCGGGATATATCAAGCCTGAGTATTAATCATGTTGGTAAGGATTCATCACCATCAATCCTTACGAACTTACTCAACCTTCAGTTCTTTTACCAAGCTCTCCATTACAATGAAGCTCTTGGCAGGGATAACGTGATGATTATACTCCCATGTTATTCCTTTTCGTTCTACGACAGTGCTTCAAGCGGTGATCTGCCCATGTTACTTATTTTTTATTTATTATTCTTCATTATATCATCGTAACAGGCCCACCGTGAGCAATGGATCGCAAGAGAGGGGTAGTGAAAGGAGGCTTACATTACACTTCTTTTTGTCTGCAGACTTATTCATACAATATGCAGGGGCCCTATAACGTAAAACTATTCTAATATGTTTCTATTCCAATTTCCTGACGTCAAATTTGCGTAACCAGCGACGCAAGCACCGGGCGGTCACCCACAGGGTTGTCTGAACAGACCAATCAAACGCTCTCCTCGTTCATAGGAGGTCACTTTTGTTTGCTTGAAAAGCTAATAACATTGCCTACACTGAACGGGTTGCCGTATCTAATTGGCTGACAAGAGGCGAGAAGAACGCTCAAGTGGAGAGGGATTCACTGGAGCAGAGCCAGTCCACTGAAAATCGATAACCGGATGAAGAGGGTGGTGCCGGCGTCTGCGATTCGTCGGCTTTGCCTTACTCAGCTTGTGGTGGCTGGTCGAAAATCGCGGCGGCATGCAGCGGAAGCTTGAGAATGACGCTAAAATTGACCTTCAGCAAAGAAGAGTTGGCAGAATGAGGTAGTAAACGTGCCGAAAGTGCTTGAAAACGGTACACGGTCACGCAAGAAGTTTTATTATACGCAAATACACCCATGCTCTCCGGCAGGTGCGAGTAGCCAGCGTCTCAGTGATCGGCGGCAGCCATCTTTTATTGCTTTCCGAACGGGGCAGCCTGCGGCTATTCCAAAACAAATTCAGTTTTGTTCGGCCTAATAATGCGTCTTAATCGCGTACACATCACTTTGACGCGGTGAGTTCGTGCGGTTTTGTGACATCGCGTGACAGGCAGGTGAAGTGGGTGCAGCCCGAAAACTTTTTACCAATAGCCGAGGGCTAATGGCGAAAAGGGGTCGAATCAGAAATAACTGTTTTTCTTTTTTCTGTCAAATCATGCGTAATCAGTGTGTACACATCAAATCAGATGGGGAGGTATTGCGGTTTTCGTGACGTCGCGTGACAGAGAGGTGAAGTGGGGCATGGTCGAAAAAAGCTTTTGACCAATCGCGGAGGCCTGATAGCAGAATTGGAATAGAAAAGTTTGGAATAGTTTTACGTTATAGCGCCCCTGGTAAATTCGGCGCGATATATTTAAATCGTCAGCTTTCCATATATTTAAAATTTTTGCCGAATACCTTTAGGAAGGAAACGTGCTTCTCGATCAGCTTTTGATGAAGATCGGCATGCGCATGCCGCAGAAACAGAGAAGATGAAGACGAAGAAAGAGACATCTGGAAATCGTATACAGTTTTATCCCGCCTTTATTACAATTTGGTGCTCGATAAGCGTATTGGATATTAGATGCTGCTACAGGCTGCGGAATTTGCCTGAAATCTGCTGATCATCCGATAAAATATCGAATGCCATGTGGAGCAGTTTGATCTACAGAAAGAAGAGGAGTAGTAGCGCAACCTTGTCATTGAACGTGCCGAAGTCGGTGAGTAGTAGTTGCTTCGAGCGACGTTCTAAGCCGCCGCCCTCGTTCTTCTCTCCGTGCCCATTATAGCACGCAACGCGCCGAACGTGTTCTTCCTATCCATTAATGCAATGATAATTCTTAGGACACGTCGCATTTTCCTCGGGGTATCTATATTATCTGCAACCGTTTTCCCGACAACTTGGGTCGCTCGGTAGTCCATGGTGCAATGCGTAGCGCATTGGGCTGCTGGGCTGGCATCAGGGTTCACAACCAACCATTAGACCAACTGGGGTCTCTGGGTATGTGACCATGGGTATGTGTCTCTTCAGTGAACCTCTCCCCCCAATTTCGATCACTGGGTAAGTGTCACTGGTGTGTGCTTCTCTTGATCGGCAATAAAGTCCCTTCAAAATTTCTGCAGAACTGGACGGACTCGAACCCGCCTTATGCATATTTGGAACATTTTGTCCGAGTATATACCATCACTAGCTGACTTCCTGGTGGCGCCTCTAGATGGCACAGTGTGTTCAATGGGAAACGTGAGAGAGGAGCCCGGCTGCATACATGCCTCATGCATGACACATTCAGGCGTTGGCATTGCGCTGTGTCGCTAGATTGCTTCAACGCTAATTGAAATAAAGTCGATATTTATCGTGCATAGGTACTGCCCTGCCCGAATGTTTAAGCACGAAATGCTTTTAGCGCCCGTTCAGGGCAACCTTCAAGTGGCCTGAGCCAGAAACCAGAGCCGTCATCCGGGCACTCAAGCGAGAACAACCGGGGAAGTAGCGAGAACCAAACGAGATCCCCCCCCTTTTACAGGACCACATTACATACGCTAGTTACTCCCAAGCAAGCTACAAAAATTATTGCTTACGAGTTCTTCCTAATGTTTCTTCACAATATCACCCAAGCTTTAACTTCTAGTACGCTGAAGTTTTATCTGATTTCCAATAGAGGCGTTGAAAAGGCAGATACAGGACATGATACACGTTAATTGTGGGAAGTGGATCTACTGCGGTCGCCGAGCTGCTGTGTGGCGTGGCGCCGGACGCGTCTGGAAGCGCTGCTTTGCCTTCATGATGGTCCAACGACCAGACTTCTGTCAAATGTTCAAGTATCAGACATTTGTCATTCCAATATTTGGAATAACTTGCCGAAAGACATAACTTCTTTCTTATGTAACTTGAATCTTATGAATGAATAACTGCACTAAAAAAAATCTTATGACTCAATGTGCGACACTCACAGAGCTGTGGTGTGGCGTGCTGCCGGAAGTGCCACATGCGCTGCTTTGCCTTCATGGAGGAAAGAAAACGTTAGGAAAAAGCATTACGCCACGTAACCAGCCTTGGCAAGCGAACGCTCCGTGTAGCCAGCCCTTTGCTCAGTGCTGACTCAACACGGAACCTCTTGCGTCGAGATCACGGAGCAAGAATCGAGATTTGCTGAGATGTTTGGTCGCGTCTCCTTCAGGCGCTTAAATTTCTTCTAGCTGGGCAGTGCGCTCGGTCTCCTTGGCGTGTTTCGCTGCCTGTCGTGCACAACGCACCACGCCATACTGTGCACTGGTCCATATAGACGTTGCCCAGCTAGAAGAAGAAAATCGGCTGAAGTCGGCACGACTCTGCAACATTGCATTTTGATGCAATTACACGAGGGCATAAGCGCAGGTAGACTTCGTGCGACAGTCGCGCTTTCTCAATTTTCCTGAAGCAGCTGATCGCGATGCCAGCGTCACTTGTACGTATCGCTACTACCGAACTCGCTAGTTAGCTCTTAAACAAGTACTCCTGTCTCGCGTTTCTCTGGTCTGCTTTGTAAAATGTAATTACAGAGTTATACATGCCAGGACCACGACCCGACTATGAGGCACACGGCGAAGCTTGGAACTTTGCAACAATATTGACTGCCTGAGGTTTCTTCACGTTAGCCCAATTTACAGTACACGAGCGTTCTTGCATTAGCCTACGTCGGAAGGCAGCCGCTGTGGCTGGAATTGAGCCAGTAACCTCGAACTCACAAGCGTAACGCCATAACCTTTGAGCTACCACGGCGGGTATCAGCCGGTATCGAGAAGCTATAATAGCTGCAGGTGCTTGTGCAAGCGATCAAGCGCCAAATTTCTCGCTTTTTTTTTTCAACTAACCTTCACGCCGACGCAGGGTGCTGTTTCACCCTCGGAGCGCTCTGCGGGGCCAGTGTCGCCAAGCGGCAGCATATGCCAGACACGTCGGGATGCCCCCCTGTCACGTCGCCCGAGTCAGCAATCTGCCAGGCAGGCGCTGTTCTCCGAAGGCGCCCACACGTTCTGGAGCATGCGTACCGGAATGCAAGCTTCTCGCACATATCTGTGAGTGTTCAGGTCTTTCTTTAGCATTATCGAGCTGTGCCTGATATTTTACGCCAATTTGCAAGAGCACTAAAAAAAAAAGAAAAGACGGGATCCAGACGTGGCATTTTCGCTTACGTTTTTGTTTCTTTTACCTGTTCCTTATGTTATAAGGGTCACCGAAACTAACCTTGCGCCTGCATGGCTCGTTGAGTGCACTGCTAGGTTTCGATGCTTGGTTTTTCTGGCTCAAATACACGCCGTTCCTTCGCGCACGCAACCAATTGGGTCAGAAAAAGAGAAGGAAAAGCGGCAACGTCGGGCAATATGGACCGGCGACAGCACAAGTTATGTCAAAAATATTTTGCACGAGTAACAAGTATCGGTATCGCATCGTAGAAATGTGTCCTTTTCAACGAAAACAGAGGCGAAAAGTTCACTTGATGAAGCACCGTCACTAAACCGGAGTGCATTTAGGGCATGGAGGAAGCGAAAAACTTACCAAGTTAGGTTCGAACGCAAATAAACTGGCCTACTCACTCGCGTAACATACCTACGCCACCGCAGCCGACATGGATAAACGAAAGAAAATTCTAAGGGTTAAACCCTTAGAATTTTCTTTCGTTTATCCATGTCGCAGAAAAAGACGTGCTGCCTTGAGCACGAATGACGGTGCGAAGCCATGCCAACGGCAAGCATGGACATGGGTCACACTCAACCCTCCCCTTTTTTGCAGGGCTAAATAATTTCCGACGCCGAAACCAATCGGACGGCTTAGAGCCCATAAAGAAGCCCATCAATACTTCTTTTTGGGCGACTCGGTTCATCTTGAAACATGTGGGTAACAGCGCAAACAGACGATCACACGAAGGGAGGCACGTACACACAAGCGCTCGCTATGCTGAATTAGATATTCGGGACGCAGCTATCGAGGGTTCAGATTGCGAAGGAAAAGAAGAAAAATAATTGTTTCAGTTTTGTTGCGCTTGGTTGGTTCTATTGCGCTTGCGTTGCTGGCACGCTATCACCCTTGACATGTTTTTCCCCTTCATTTCCTTTGCTTCACTCTGGCATATGTAAGGCGTGCTATCCTTGCGATTAAAAGGATTTGTTGGTCAGCGCTTGTGTGTACGTGTCTTCCTTCTTGTGGTCGTCTGTTTGCGCTGTTACCCATATGTTTCAAAGAAGCCCACATACAGCACAGCGCCAGCGATTGAGTCGATGCTCCACGTTTTCCACTTTTGCCATGGACAGCGCTAGCTAACACATCAATACTTCTCCGGCTGCGCTACAAATGCTTGCCAATGCTTGTCTCAGCAGAGAAAGCACAGGACAGCCGCCACCAAGCTCGCGTAGTACACAGTTGCACACGGCGTGCATGCAGGTTTCTATCATCGCATCGTCGGCTCCCATCATCGTCGTTTCCAATCCGTGCCTCGTTATGACAAAATTGCCGCCCTCCGGCTGTTCAAGAAGACAAGTGTCGTTATGTCGCATGAGCTGATACAGCCCAGCCACGTACGTAAGGCGCGCAATGCTCGCAAAGCCAACCCGTATAGTTTAACGCACGTCCACGGGTGCATGAGGAAATTCGCGACGTTCTGCGTTCGCGCACTTCGATGCCGCAAAATTTTCGCCGGTGCGCAGCTCCGCCGCACATGCAGCTAATACTGTCGTGCATTCCGACCGTAATCGCATTTATCTTTCATGGGTGGTTATCCACAGTAGTGAAGAAAAAGATATGCTATTTTCTTATTGGGTCCTGCGAGATACTGTTCAGGAGGTTGGTGCTGCGTTGAGCCAGACCGCTAACTTTAGGGCGATAGTGGGGTGGTTTTTGATAGGGGCCCTCAAATGTAGGGGGGCCCCTATCGTTTAGCGTTTCGCCACAGCGCATACGTTGAACCCAAACGATATTATTGGGCTTGTGTTTCCGTGCGCTCCTAGCGCTAAACTAAAAAAAAAATAGCGTGGGTGTTCCAAACGCGCCTAACCGGCTTAGCGTCGTCTCAATGTCACCGCGAACATTTCAGAAATGCGTCAGCGCCTCCTCATTAAATATAATCAACACTCAGGTATACTTCTCTTTCTGAAAATTATTACGGATTGTACTATTTCATGTTTTATTTCTCTGGCACGGTGTTTTCATTTTCCTTCCGCGTGCAGTAAGGGCGCTGCAATTGCATGACGCTAACGCAAGCTGGTACTCTGAGGGACGTGAGCATGGCTAAAGAAGGGAGACAGAAGTGAGGCGCGTGTCCCTGAGGAATGAAACATGTACGACCGACTTTTACAGCGATAACTCTGCTACTGTAGATACAAACCTTGAAAGTGCCTCGTTCCGTCAGGCAGACCTTCAAATTGAGCCAACGTCAAACTGGGGCTTAACGTGCCACTATGAGCGGCTGCTGCATACGCCGCGTCGGCGCACATATCTTGAAAGCGACCTGTGATGTGAACAAAGTGCGCGGCCGCGCGGGCCTCATCTTCAAAGCGACCTGCCATGTGTACAAAGTGCGCCGAATGCTGGTAGCTTCTATCCTTAATTCACATAGCTGTGTACCAATTTCGTATCTATCGATGCTTCGCCATTCGGGCGAAACTGCTAGTAAACTGCCGAGGCGAAATCTCGGGAGCTCAGTGGCGCTGCTCACACACCATTCTCCTTTTCCGCACACGTGATAACACTACGGCGATGATGAAAAATGAGAGAGGGTGTCTCGGCTGCCTTTGTATACTGTGCTGCGGCCGCGAGGTCGCCACATCACCTCCCCTCCTTGAGAGTTAGCAAACGTTTATATAATAACTGATGTTGTTCAAAGGTCCTTAGGACGGAGCATCAAAGGTTCTACGACGAGGTGCCCTGGACCGGCGTCCACTACGTGTCCATTGCGCGGGGTATGCGGGCTTCTTGGATATTTCGCCCGTCTGCACTGTTGGAGCCTTGGCGGGTTGTGCAACAGTCACCAGGGCAGGTGAAACGCCGTCTACATCTTCAATGTACGCCGGCTTCGGCCGATCGAGTGACACTACTTTGTAACGAACACACAAGCCGATCGTGAATGGCTTCTAACCTAGACGTAGTATTCGGAACGGCCCGCCGTACGGAAGCTGGAGAGGCCGATGAACTGTGTTGTGGTGTACGAACACATTAGTGCTCGAAGAGAGTTCTGATGGTAGGTGCACCACACGTGGCGCTGCCCACCCCAGAGGGGTAGCGCGAAGGTTGTCCATTATGTCACCTAGTCTAAGTGCGTAGTTTAAGGCCGTGTCCTGCAGATAGCGGACTGCCCTTGAGGAGTTCTCCTGGAAGTTGGAGTGTCGTTCTGCAGACCAATTCAGCCGCGCTGCAACCAATGTCTGTATTGACATCCGTCCGGACTTCCAAGAGAATGAGTGGCATTGCCTACATCCAGCTGCGATCTTACATTCTAGCCAGCGCACTTTTCAGCTAGCGATGGAAACGCTCCCCCATGCCGTTGCTAATGGGGATGTAGGCGGTTGTTCTGATGTGAGAAGCGCTGATAAGACGAGTGACGCTGGCAAAAAGGAAAGATTTCAAGTGCCTGCCGTACGACGTCGTTATTACAGACGGCGCACCGAAACGAGTAATTCAGAGGTGGAGAAAGGCGTGGGCAACAGGGTAAGCGGTGATGTCCACAATAGGTATGGCTCCACCCAGCGCATGAATATGTCGATGCATGGCAGCCAATAGTTATGTCCTCGGCAAGGTATAATATAGGTTCGACATTGTTGAGGTGTAAATGGACGAGCCTTGCGTCGAGAGGCGCGAATGTTGCAACGGAGTCACAGAATGGCGATGAATTTTGGCCCGCTGACACGACATGCATCATCCTCCCGCGCCGCGAACGTCCCGATTGAACCTCGCCATGAGAAACGTTTACGTAGTTTTGATTCCCGCATAGGGTTGTTTGTGTATAGACAGGAAAACACGGCGACGTTGATTGCGGGGCCCAAATGGGCGTGGGTTGCCTGTGGACCTGTCGCAGCAAATCTGTTCGCATGATTCCGTGATCTGCATCCATTGTAGTTTGAGAGCACTTTTTCTCGTTAGTGGGCTCTTTAGCTCTCCGTCTCCAAGATGAGCTGCCGCCAGGGAATCGAAATGAGTTCCTTCTGCAGCGTTGACAGGCTTTATGGCGCTTCGCGAAAGGACATTTGTCACGACGTTGTCTCTTCCCTTGTCGACGTTGTCTGTCGTGAACTCGGAGATGTATGTTAGTTAGCGAAGTTCGCGGCCCGTATGTGTGCCACCGCCCGAGCGTATAGAGCGCTGAGCGTAAGTCATATCGTCTATTAAAATGAAAAGCTCGGCGACTTCCAGAAAATGACCGAAGTTGCATTTGCTGGAGTAGATGGCTAGCACTTCGCGCCCGAAGGTGCTGTTAGGGCACTCAGTAGGTGTGAGCTTCCTTGAGAAAAATGCAGCTGAGTGCCATGTACCGTCACTGAGTTGCGCCACGGCGCCGATAGTTGTGTGAGAAACCTCCATCACTACTCACTGTGGAACGCCCGGTCGTACATACGCCAGGAGAATCGCTTTTGCCAAGGCCTGTTTGCTTCGGTGGAAAGTGTCTTACCTATCGTCGTACCAAGACAGGTCGCTTGTGGAGCTTTCCGTTTCCTTCAGTAGTCTGTGGAGTGTCTCTATGATTTGGGCGCACTTAGAAACAAAACGGCGTAGGAGTCACGTAGTCACGTAGTCACGAAGTCACGTAGCTGATGCTTCGTAGTTAGCGGCGGAAAATGTGTGTGGCCATACTCCCGAGGCCGAGATTACACGTGTCCCAAGAATGGTAACTCCGGAACTCCAAGTTCACTCTTGACCCCACTAACGACAACGCTATGTCAAAATAGATGCCCAAAAACAACTAGTAAGTGATCTTTCTGTTGTTTTGGAGTGTTGCTCGCTATATTCAGGTCGTCAAGATAGGCGTCACAAAAAGTGAGGCCTCGCAGGATGCCGCCGGTGAATCTTTAGAACGTCTGACCTGCGTTGCAAAGGCCGAATGCCATGCGCAGGAATTCGAATATACCGAATGGCGTAGTGATGGCCGCCTTCGCGACGTATTCTGCTGCTACAGGTATCTGGTGGTACACTCGCACAAGCTTAAGTTTCGAAGCGATTGTTACGCCGTGCAGACGACCCGCCATTTTGTCATGAACATGTTCTATGGGATATATATCAGACTTCGTAAGACCGTTTAGCGCTAGATAGTCCCCGCAATGACGCCAACTCACCCGATGAAGGCTTAAAAACCATGTGGAGAGGAGATGCCCATGGGCTGGTAGAAGATTGAATGGTGGCCACCTTCAACATATGGTCAAATTCTTGCCTTTCCACCAGCAACTTTCGAGGTGGCAATCGACGTGGTCGCGCATGCACATGGTTTATCAGTGATAGCCATGTGCTGGCACACAGTGTTTGACTGGGGATCCGACTCGGCGTTGGTGCGTCAGGTCAGTAAGTTCGCTGAGTATGGAAGTGATGCGAAAAGCACCAGCTGGCCTGAACAGCGCCAGACTGAGCGGCGTATGTTTAGAAGGCTTGCGTTTAACATCACTGTGTAGGACGGGACCTAGCAGTCTCCGGTTACGCACGTCGACTAAGAGAACGAAGTGGCGCCGAAAATCCCCCCCGAGGATGACGAATTTCGCGTTAGCTAATGTGAGAATCCAGCGCATCTCTGCAGGCCTAAACTTATAGTTAAGGAGCGGATTCGGTATGTAGCGATGGCCTTATTGTTTACCGCTTGCGGTCCACGGGCGATGCTGGGACCACGCTTAGTTCGGCAGCTGTGTCAACGAGGAAGCGCAAGCCGCTGCTGTGGTCTGTTAGGAAGAAGGCGGCTGAGCGACTTTGGGGTGTGGCAGAGGCACTGATCGCCCTCAGGTTTTGTCCGGGGCGTTTTCCGAGAGCTGGCAAGGCAGTAAACATTTGCGCGAGGCATTGTGAAACTTGAGATGTCACCAACATAGCCTCTCGCACTTGGGAGGTGGCGTCGTAGCACACTGACCAGTTGACCGCGACGCTATGAGGATGGCAGCCACGGCGTCCACTAGGCATGAGATATCGTCCTTAGGCTCTTAAGGCAGCTCGTATTGAGACGGTTCGCTTGTGAGCGATAACCATAAGCTTGTCGGCTAACGCGCCTAGCTTGGATAGGTCTTTCTCCCATCAGGAAGCCACAATCATTCTGTAGTTAGGGGAATTCTCTAAAGAAATATTTGTTGGATCAGTACAGTGTCTAGACCGTCCACTCTCTTGCCCAGTAGTTACTGCGTATGACGCAGCAGCTAGCTTGGTGCACGGTCACCGAGGTTGACTTCATGGAGAAGCTGTTGCAACCGCTGGTCTTCAGGAGGCGTAACCATGCGAAGGAGTGTTGCCTTCAACGTGTCGTAAACGTTGTCTCCTGGTGGAGAAAGCAACAGGTCTCGAGCTTCACTAGCAGTTGACGGGACAGACTGCTCACCACGTGGTGGTATTTCGCGAGGTCTGCCGTAATGCGCCGTGCAGCGTATCGCGATACCACCTGGATCAACCAGAGTTCAGGGTTCGCCGTGCAGAAGGGAGGCAGTTTAACCTCGACAACGGAGAGTGTCGCCACCGTGAGGTGTGTCCATAGCACTTGCGGCTAGTCCGGGTCACTAATGTTGTGAGCGATGCGAGCGCAGATGAAGAAGGCAGGCAGAAGGCGAGGTGTACGTGCGACCCTGAGGAACAAAACACAACTGACTATTTCTGCTGCACTCAAACCTCGGCAGCTCGGTAGCGCACCCTCGAACCATTCCCCTTTCGCGAACACAACGCGATAACACTTCAGCGATGCTCAAAAAAGAGAGAGGGTGTCTCAGAGTCGTTTCTACACTGTGGTGTGGCTGTGAGCCCGCCACACCAGCAACCCTATTCTAAAGCACCTTCCCGATGGGGCAGACGACGAACGCAAATTCGTCGCTTGTTGGGGCACCCTAAGCTC
This sequence comes from Dermacentor variabilis, assembly GCF_050947875.1. Lineage (NCBI taxonomy): Eukaryota > Metazoa > Arthropoda > Arachnida > Ixodida > Ixodidae > Dermacentor > Dermacentor variabilis. Next base: position 140,708,195 of record NC_134569.1, read on the forward strand.
TCGAACCCTATTCTAAAGCTCCCTAAACTCTTGAACACGCACTGCCGTCATACTTTATTCCGACACCACTGTCTTTAAACGATTTAAGTAAAGTGCATATTTTATGACTATATCACAACGAAACCGTAATACGAACCAGTATTGAAAATACGTGCGTGCTAGTGAGAGGACATTTATTGATAGGTGGAAACTGTAGCCGAGCAATAAATTTGGCACGCTACTACAGGTTTACTATTTAACAATCGATCAAAAGACGAGAGAACAGGAAGAAACTGAGACCAATCTACTTGCACCAAACCACCGAAACTTGCAAAAGGGAGCGTTGCGAACTGAACGCTCTGTTAAGTCAAGACTAGTGGCATAGGCAACAAGCAAAATGTTATGCGTTCGCTGTGGTCCATGGAGCCAAAAGCACTGTTCAGTTATTATCGGTGCCAAAGAGCTCGACTTTCTCCTACTTTGTTCATTTCACTGTGCTCACTGCGGCCCGTTTTTGGGCTTTCCTGAAAAATAATGGGCCTGTGTTGTTTCTTTTCTCTGGTCCCTTGATCCATCGTTCTAAATTAAACCTGTAGCAAAATGTCAAACCTTTTTCACGGCTAGCATCTCCACATATCAAAAATATTTATCTCACCAGCACGCACATAACTTCCGTAATGGTCGATGTTACGGTTCCCGCGTGGTGCATTCCTGGAATATGCAAATTGTGTACGCTGTGGATGAGCTATGCCATGTGCATAACTTACGAGGATAATGCGTGTTCCAGACACTATTTCAATAGGTTAGCGGCCTGCCAGTTATTGTTATATATATATATATATATATATATATATATATATATATATATATATATATATATATATATATATATATATATATATATATATATACATTTGAGTTCTTCAAACCATACCCACATCTATCAAACCTGTTTACGAAATTCTTATCCTGTTATCATTTCATATTGAACCCATAAGGCTGCCATCAATCTCGCATTCGATTTTCTCGTAACCGTTTTCTCTGGGATCCAGCCAAGACGTCCGGACCAGGGACCTGGTGTGCATGGTGGCGAGCATCGTGTCGATCGCGCTGGTGCTCGTCTCGGTCCATGCGATGATACAGGGGATCAGACCCGAGATAAAGAGCGTCGTGGTGGACGGACACTTCGGAAGCGTGCACGGGAGCGTCACCATCGTCGCTGGCGTGCTCGTCAGCTCGTTCCTGGGTGTGCCGTACGCCGACCAGAGGACGCTGCGGTTCGCCGCGCCCATACCTTGGCACAGGAAGTTGTATCAGTTCGACGCCACGTCGCCCGCACCCGCATGCGCCCAGTCCAACATCAAGCAAGGTTAGACAGCAGTACGCGATAAATTAAGTAACGAAATTCAGAGTTGAATAAAAACCAGGATGTAGCGTAAACGCCTGACGCGCCTTAGCCGGGAACGGTATGTTACTCAGATATCCCTGAAGGCAACAACAAATTTGGTTAACTCAATTGTAGTGGACGTCCAGGAAATGCGAAGCATTAAGTTTCTCTCTTTCCTAGAAGCGTGACAACTATCGAAGTAAGCAAAGTGCAGTAAGAAAATATTAGCACGAAGCAGAGATCAATAAGACAGAAAAAATACAAGCGCTGCTCTTTCCGCCATCAGCGATTGTATGAGTAGAGTAACTGTAGCGTAGCGAACGGTTATGTAAATATTCATATGGTGTAGTTTCTTAGATTTATAGTAAGGAAGACAGAATTTTTCGAGTGGCAATAATGTCATGGAAAACAAACTAAAATCCCAATGGCACATACCCAGTGGAGATACCCAGCAACATATACTCAGTGGCCTCAGGTTCATATAACCAGTGTATGTACCGAGTGGCCCTAGTGCACATATAGAGTGCAGATACCCAGTCACCCCGTGTTACAGAATTTCGGACCAACACCGGGATCAGCCCACCAAAGCGGCAAGACACTCCGACCGCGCACATGTGGCTGCAGTTGAAGAAGAATGCTTTGCATTGTTCAGTATTCTCACTCATCCTGCCATCTATAGCTTGATGTGGCCCATGATGTTGAACGAACTCTTACCTGAAAACCATATAACGCACAACGGCACAGAAAAATATATTTATTATTATTAAATAGGCTGACATAGTATATATAACAGCGCAAATGGGGATAGCTGTTATGCTTGAAACGAATAATATGCATCAAGCCTGTTTGGACAAGCAATATATTGCGCATTCCTATTGAAAAGCACTCATATGCCTCCCATATCCAATAATCGATACGAAACGTGCAGTATCCCATATAAAAACCTGTTTTTCTCGTATGCCATATGTCTATATTGATATAGGAGTTACGCAGGATATGTTTTTTTTTTTCACTAGAGAACGAAGCCTTACCAGACCTCTGTTATAAATTAACGGAATAAATTATCAGGTAATGCAAACACAATCAAAGAAAGGAGAGAATTGGGCGAGACATTGATGCAGATGGGAAATTTGCAGGTGACATATGGAGCCAGTAGTCGCAGCAAGAAGTGTCTGCAGAGTGTCGCGAGATGCCATTTTTCTGCAGCGAACTAGGATAGGACCTATACATTAGAGAAAAAAAGAACACTGCAAGTTGGAATTGGCATCGTCGCTTAACTACGCGTTACAAAGTTTTTACGAGCAGGACCAACGAATAAGCTAATTAATAAGGAGCAGCTTACTCTGGTAACTAGGTTACTGCAGTGTTTTTGCTCTAGTCGTCTATGGGGAGATCAGTAAATGATGACCTTGATTTCTTAGCTCATGCAGCATTGGCGTCATCGATGGCAATATCTCACTCCCTCCTACGTCGGAGGCTTGGCATACTCAGAAGTACGCCACCAGCACGGTCACTGATACGGATCAAAGGGCTGTCAGTCTGCATATAGTGTGACAAATCGAACAGTATATACTAGAAAGTCAGCGGCAAGAAAAACTCTAACAGGACATACCTATCGAACGCTTGAAGAAGCGGATACTAAATATACAACGGACCGGTGACTATGTTCTCATGTCCTGATGAAGGTATACAAAATTGAAAGCGCTGTAGATCACTGAAAGCGTTTTCGGTTGCCTCCAAAACGTGGTTGCTTAGTTCTAATATTTGTATACGTTGCATACGTCGTCAATTGTGCTTTTACGTTTTTGTTCTTGTAAACCGTAAGCTAATTTTCGTGATAATGAAAATTAAAATTACGGCAAATTGAGGCGCCATAGTGGTAGCCATAGTGGTGGCCATAGCCATAGTCATAGTCATAGTCATAGCCATAGTATTGCTAGCCATAGTGGTAGCCATAGTGGTGGTAGCCATATTAGTGGAGTGGTGCACATAGTGGTAGCCTGTAACCTAGGACAGCGAGCTGTGCATTCGCCTCTACATTTAATGGAGCACGCATCTTCCCCAGCGTCTGGAGAGCAGAGCTAAATTTTTATTTGTGACCGCGTTTCGCAAGGCTGCATGAAGTAACTCAGTGTCTTCCTGGCGCTTCACAGACAACGCTGAAACGCGCCCTTTTGATGTCTTTCAGATGAGATGAATATAAGCACATCGGAAGACTGTCTGCACCTTAACATCTGGACACCGTCGTGCGATGGACGTATCTGCCCGGGCAACCTAACCATCGTCTTCTTCATACATGGTGGTTTCTTTCAGGTATGCACCCTTTTCAAGCTGTATAACTTGAACGTCCATTACACATCTGACACTGCAAGACTAACTAAGCAAGGTCCTATTTTTATTGAGAATTCTATTTCCATAAACCTTTATAGCCTATTTATGATCTTTGCGAGTGTTTGTCCTATATACAAACTGGTGTTTCTTACGCCAAGACGGCGACCTCCATCCTACGCTTTGTGTTTCTCTTCAAGAAGGAATGCAGTTGAATTACCTTTTATAATTTAATAGTTTCTGAGATAAGCAAAGTCAATTTTGAGTGATCGTAATAGAGGATGTACTAACAGGAGCATAGTCCTGACCTGCCTGCAAAAAACAATGTGGATCTTGTAAGCACGCAAAAAGTATAGCATTCAGCACTTTCGGTACTCCCTGAATAATACCATTTGTCAAGCAAACATGAAGAAGTTATTTCATGGATTACAAGCCGACACTTTGAATAGGTTCATCAACACAGATTTCCACGCAACGCTTAAAAGCGTTGCGTAGAAATTTAAGCATGCGCATGACCGTGCAAGACCCAACGTGGTCCTCAACTACATCATGAACTTAAAGAAAGTGGAAATAACCGTGCAACTCAAGCTCTGCAGAGAGCAAAACAGTATGGCGACGCAAAAATGAATATTTCTTAACTTGCGATCTATTGTGTCAGTAGCAAACTGAGATTTGTATTTGAGAATATTTTTCCATAGGATGTTCTAATGTTCCCGTAGACAAAGGTACTTCACTGCACACCGAAATATTTTCTATGTTCAGTTGGAGCCTCTTGGTAATGCCTTTAATTGTTAAAGCAGCTTGCATCTAAATTGTCCGCGGCCAGAGTAATCCTTATTGTTGTTAAGTCGTTGCACTTACGTTTGTTCGTTAAGTGCAGGAAAAGCCCGACTGCCACGCAGACCTAGTCTTCTCTGCTCCATGAAGAGGGGGGGAGAACGCGACAGGCTTGCAATAATGTTTATCACTCTAATCACTTCCTTTTCTGACAAATTTTCCGACCCCGCATGCCGTGGCCGTCGCATGCGTGTAAACGATACAATTTATTTTTGTTGATACCGTTTTTCTCCAATACGCTCATCATCTACGTAGCTTTAGCTGCTCATTATTGCGACTTACGGTGTTTTGCTTGAGCCTCCCCATGCAACCTATGCTATATGACTCGAGATCGTTTACGTCGCAAGATGTCGACTTCCCCGCGTCCCTCATGATCACAAAGCCTGTAAAGCGACGATTGCGTTCTCTGCGAGAACGTATTCAACATATTAACGTTTGTTTTTATTTTACAGCTCTTGCACCAAGCAAGTTTAAATGACAGTCAATTATTGGCGCGTTCGACTGGTTATATACCACTCTCGAATTCGGTTTGCACCGTTGCGGAGCCCTCTCGAAATTGCAACCAGAGGAAACCTGCCCCAGTTGAACGGGCTATAGGTTTTCCCAGAGAAATCCGAACAGGCGACCGGGTTCCTGTCAGATTTCGACGGCGCCCTCAGCTCGAAGGTGGGAGCGCCTCCGACCTCTCGGAGCTGCAGCACGGCGCTCCGAATAAACCGGGCGAATGTGTTCCGAGCCCTCGATTTTGACCAATCGAACGTACACTGCACTGCGAGAGAGCGCTCCCAAGCACTAGAAAGCGACCAGTCGAATGTAACGTAAGTAAGCAGTTTTTTTTCTTTTTATCTGCGCTATCGCACTACACAGGCGGGCAGCAACAACGACCCGTACCACGACGGCCGGATTCTGGCGGCGGTTGGTGAAGTGATGGTCGTGGTCCCAAACTGGCGCCTGGGCCGGCTGGGCTTCGTCAGCATGGCGACTGCCGATTCGCCCCTGAACGTGGGCTTCATGGACCAGGCCGAGGCGTTCCAGTGGGTCAGGCACAATGCGGAGCCTTTCGGCGGCAACGCCTCGGACATCGTAATCGTTGCGCACGCCTCGGGCGCGTCTGCACTCGGCTACCACATGTTCGCCGGCGAAGGGATGGTGCCGGGCGCTCGAAAGTTGGTCTTCATGAGCGAGAGCCCATTCACCAGGTGGAACCGCAGTGCCCGTTAAAAAATGAAAAAAAAAATCTGTTTTGCAACATTACAAGTGAAATACTGTAATGTTACTCGTGTAAAGCCCGCAGCACCACTTTAGAATGCGAAAATTAGCAAAGATGTTTCACTAAGCCACACGCGAATACTCGCGTGCTGACTCGTTTCCGCAAGCCGCAGCGAGATGGCACTAGTCCGCGCCAGAAAAATTGGTCGTCGACTTTAAATGTTCTCATACTCCACCGCCAGTGGTTATATTTAGTTGCATAGCAGTCTGAGTGCGGTCACAGGCTTGAAGGAGTAGCTCTAAGCCTGCCTCGTGCATGGCCCGCACCTGGCGAATATTCAGAAAGAAAGTGCGGGGCTTGCGCGTGTAAATACGGTTTTTTGCCGTTTCGCGGTTACAGCTGAAAGCTAAATGAAAGCTACAGCTGAAAGCTAAAAACGGTTACAGCTAAATGAAAACATTGAGCCGCCTTGTATCCTTACGTTATCGGCCTAGAAGATTATCATTGTTTTCCCTGGGCCAATATATGACTTTGTCGCGTTGAAGAAGGCCACCGACTGTCACGCTCCCGCTGCTCGAGTGGAAAGGCGCGCGCCACAACGTACGAGTTGACAAAATCTCCCCTTCCTTCACTGTCGTTCCAAGTAAATCAGTGACTGCAGGAGTCACACCAGAGGTACCATTGTCGAAAATATTATTACGATATCATCGAACGATGCTCAAGGGACGAGCCGCCGCGAGAACGACGACGAAGTGGGTCCATACCCATGGCGCGAGCGAGTGTTGGCCTTGTGGTCTGGCTCCAGTGTAAATAGCCTGTATATAGCCTCTTTCATCTGTTTCTTTCCACATGTAACATTCTGGTGGAGGTCAGCGATCGTCGTCCTCGCCACGGAACTCCGAAGTGGTCGGTACATCGAGCTTGTCAACATGCCTCCCGGTGACGAGACCGCCTCTGCAACGGCTTCGGCTTGTCTGACTGCTCCAATCATCACGGTTACACAACATCGCGACCCTGGTGTGTTCTCTGGCCTGCAGGGTGAGGACGTTGACGAATGGATCAAGCTCTATGAACACGCCAGTGCTAATAACAGGCGGGACCCGACGATCATGCTCGCGAATGTCATCTTTTATGTCGGCGGCACCCCACGCGTGTATCCCCGAACGCATGACGACGAGATAAACAGTTGGGACAGTTTCAAAGAAAAGCTCAGGAAACTGTTCAGCGACCCCACTGGGCGCAAGGCTGCCGCGAGAAAAGCTCTTGCGTCTCGTGTTCAGACATCTACAGAGCCGTATGTTTCATGCATCCTGGACGTCTTGGCTCTCTGCCGCAAAACTGACGATACTATGAAGCAGATAAAGTGTCGCACGTGCTAAAAGGCATCGTCGACGATGCTTTCAATTTGCTTGTTTTCGGCCACGTCTCGACTATCGACGCCATCGTCAAAGAATGCCGTCGCCTTGAACAAGCTAAGAGCCGCCGTATCACACATCACATCACGCGGCTACCCAACACTGCTGCTACGTCGACAAGTGAGGGTCGGCCGCGTCAGATCACCCCCTGTGACGACGTAACCCGTATTGTTCGCCGCGAGCTCGAGGCTGCCCATTTGCCAGCTTTCTCCGCGACGCATCCCGATTCACCAGCAACCACGATTGCGATGATTAAGGCCGTCGTCAGACAGGAATTTGAAAACATAGGTCTCAACTCCGTGTGTTCATCGTCTCCACCCACGGTTCCCCAGTTCTGTAGCAGCCCTCCTGGTCCCCGGCAGTCCTTTTCTGCCACATGTTGCCGCAACCCGTCCGAATGGCATACCCCTGATGACAGGCCAATCTGCTTCCACTGCTGTCGCATGGGCCACATCGCTCGTCACTGCCGCAACCGATGGCCACCACCTCCTCGGACATACACCGCCGCTCATTCCCGCCCCTTTGGACCTTCTGTTCCCTATGCCACCTGCCATTAACCCGTTGCCGCTGATGCACCTGCCCCGAATCTTCACTACAGCCGCTCGCCCTCACCTCGACGCCATCAGTCTCGTTCGCCCCAACCCCGTCGCTTCTCCCCGTCGCCTATCGCCTCCCGGATCCAGCCGGAAAACTAGGCACTGCAGCTTCTGGAGGTGAAGCTGCGTTGTCCACACTGCCCTCAAATCCTCTGCTCACGTTACACACGAACCAAAACCTTCTTGACGTTGACGTTGATGGCTATCCTATCATGGCACACATCGATACAGGTGCACATCTTTCTATTATTAGTGCTGCCTTCCGACGACGACTGAACAAGCTCCTCATCCCAGCGTCGGCACGCGTCGTCCGCGTTGCGGATGGCGGTACTGTGCCTATCATTGGCATGTCTACGGCACGTGTTAGCATTGCCGGCCGTCACAATCCTGTCCGCTTCACCGTGATTGCTCATTGCCCCCACGACCTCGTTGTCGGCCTCGATTTTCTCTCCGCGCATTCTGATCTTGTTGACTGCTCTGCCACTACCCTTCGCCTTGAGTTGCCGATTCTCGCAGAACCATCTGACGCACCCCAGTGCCACCTACGCCCCACCGGCTTTATTGGCCTGCCGCCAAAATCAATAGCCTATATTGAACTCTTCCCACCAGTCTTCCCACCAGTCCCTGATGGCGAGTACCTCGTCACTCCTCTGCCCGACATTCCACTACAGTATAACGTTACCGTGGCTCACAGTATACTTACTATTACTGCGAACCGCACTTTCATGCGTATCTTTAACTTTGGATTGGCAAAACAAATTCTACCGCAAGGTATTTGCCTTGCCAACATTGATTGTCTCGGCGACCATCGCGTAGCTACTTTATCGACCGATGCTTCTTGCGAGCTTATCAGGCCCATCGTGCCAGCCTCGGCCGCCGATCCCAACATAAAGAAAATGGTTGCGAAGGACCTGTTCTCTGCGCAGGCTGACGACCTTTGCCAAGTATTATCGTCCTACAGAGATATTTTCGACTTCGACGATCGCCCTTTAGGCCAGACGCTTGCGGTCAAGCATCGGATTCTTACTGGCGATCCTACTCCTATTCACCGACGACCGTATCGAGTTTCTGCGTCGGAACGCCGAGTAATACAAAGTGAAGTGAACAAAATCCTAGACGAAAACATCATTGAGCCTTCTTCGACTCCCAGGGCGTCACCTGTAGTGTTGGTTAAGAAGAAGGATGGCACTCGGCGCTTCTGTGTAGACTACCGTAATCTGAACAACATTACTAAGAAGGACGTCTACCCCCTCCCACCTATAGACGACGCCCTTGACTCCCTCCACGGTTCCAGCTATTCCTCTTCTATTGATCTTCGTTCTGGATACTGGCAGATTGCTGTTGACGATATGGACAGAGAAAAAACCGCGTTCATCACACCTGATTGTCTATACCAATTTAAAGTAATGCCATTTGGATTATGCAATGCCCCTGCCACCTTTGAGCGTATGATGGATTCCTTGCTCCGAGGTTTCAAATGCTCCACATGTCGCTGCTACCTCGACGACGTCATCGTCTTCTCGCCCACGTTCGACACTCACCTTGGGCGTCTAACAGATATACTTTATGTATTTCGAAAGGCGAAGCGACAACTGAACTCGTACAAATGTCGTTTCGGCCACCGCCAAATTACTGTTCTGGGCCACCTCGTTGACGCTTCCGGAGTACAGCCTGATCCCGCAAAGCTCGCGCTGTCCGAGACTTTCCGGTTCCGAAGACAGCCGCAGACGTTCGAAGTTTTGTAGGGCTATGCTTGTACTTTCGTCGTTTTTTTCAAGACTTTGCGGCAATTGCTAGACCCCTCAGTAATCTTTTGAAGAACAGCGTACAATTATCGTAGCGTACTGCAGAAGCCGCCGCCTTCTCTCGTCTTGTCACTCTTCTCTCCTCACCACCCATTCTCGCCCACTTCGACCCTGATGCCCCTACAGAATTGCGTACAGATGCTAGCGGTCATGGCATAGGTGCCGTCTTAGCCCAGCGTTAGCGTGTCCAGGATCGCGTTATTGCTTATGCGAGCCGCCTCCTCAAACCATCGGAGCGCAACTATTCCATTACGGAACGAGAATGCCTTGCTGTAGTCTGGGCGGTTGCGAAGTTCCGTCCTTGCCTTTACGGTCGCCCTTTTTCCGTAGTCACTGACTATCATGCTCTCTGCTGGCTCTCATCGCTAGGAGATCCTACAGGCCGGCTTGGTGGATGGGCTTTGAGGCTACAAGAATTTTCATATTCCGTGGTCTACAAGTCTGGCCGCCTGCACCAAGACACTGAGAGCTTGTCGTGTTACCCTGTTGACGACCCTGACTCCTCCAATAATACCAGTGCTGCTTCCGTATTCTCCGTGTCGCTGCTGCTTCATTTCGCCGACGAGCAACGTCGTGACGCCTACATCAGAGCACTCACCGACCGATTTGAACACTCTCCGGCCGACGCCACTCTACGCCTCTTCGTCCTCCGCGACGGTACTCTGTACCATCGTAACTTTCATCCGGACGGCTCTGAGTTCCTACTTGTGATACCTAAACACTTCCGCTCAACCGGTCTAGAAGAGCTTCACGACGCACCAACGGCAGGACACCTCGGCGTATCTCGAACCTTTGACCGTGTACGTCGCCGTTTTTTCTGGCCGGGCCTTGCCCGTTCCGTACGACGTTACGTCGCCCCTTGTGAACTTTGCCAACGACGCAAGAAGCCTTCCCAGCTCCCCGCTGGTTACCTGCAGCCGCTCGACATCCCTGCCGAGCCCTTTCATCGTGTCGGCTTAGACCTTCTCGGCCCATTTCCGGAATCTACATCAGGAAACCAGTGGGTTGCAGTCGTGGCGGACTACGCGACCCACTACGCCGTAACCCGCGCTCTTCCTACCAGTTGCGCAACTGATATTGCGGACTTCCTCCTGCATATCATTTTGATTCCTGGTGCTCCACATCAATTGCTAACAGACCGTGGCCGTGCGTTCTTCGCCAAAGTCATTGACGACATCATGCGTGCCTGCTCTATACAGCATAAATTTACTACCTCCTACCACCCTGAAACGAATGGCCTCAGTGAGCGTTTGAACCGCACCCTTACAGACATGCTATCCAAATGCGTTTCAGACGACCACCGGGACTGGGACCCCCAGGCTCTACCTTACATTACTTTTGCGTACAACTCTTCCCGTCTCGAAACTGCTGGCTTTTCGCCTTTTTACCTCTTGTATGGTCGTGAACCGACGCTACCACTGGACACTGTGCTTCCGTCCACCACAGCTTCAACTAGTGCTTATGCCCGTGATGCTATCGCCCATGCTGACCATGCTCGCCAACTTGCGCGCGCTCGTCTGCAATTCTCTCAAGACAAACAAAAGCAACGCTACGACCTCCGCCACCGTGATGTCCATTTTGTGCCCGGCACCCTCGTGTTGCTTTGGTCACCCTCGTGTTGCTTTGGTCACCCTCGCGTAAAGTTGGCCTTTGTGAAAAACTGTTTTCCTGCTACACAGGCCCATATCGCGTGCTTCGCCAAGTGACCGATGTCACCTACGAAATCGTTCTAGCCACGCCCACTACATCCTCCGCTGTGACAACCAGTGACATTTTCCACGTCACCCGACACAAACCTTACAACTCTCTACGCGCCTTGGATATTTAACAGCACCGTGACGGCGCTTTCGCCGCTGGGGGGTAGCTTTACGATATCATCGAGCGATGCTCAAGGGACGAGCCGCCGCGAGAACGACGACGAAGGGGGTCTGTGCCCTTGGCGCGAGCGAGTGTCGGCCTGGTGGTCTGGCTCCAGTGTAAATATCCTGTATATAGCCTCTTTCATCTGTGTCTTTCCACACGTAACAATATGTAGCGCCACTCCCCTAATTGTATCGCTTGCCAATTTCGAAGTGGGCTCTCATTACGAACAAAGAATTTCTTATTAAAGCAGCCTAGTCGATCAATCTAAGTTCACCTAATATTTTGCTTGGGTGCCACCTTAAAAGTAGCTTTCGATCTTATGAGAACGTACAAGGTTATATATCCTAAATGATATTCAACACTAAAAATCTTCACTAAGCCATTTCTTCGTTTATTGAAAATAGAGTTGAGAAGAGTTGGGGCCGCTGCAATACAGATGCACAAGCTTGCTGTGAGGCCATTTTTTTAATCATTTACCGGCTTTCATCAGATAATGGAGAAAAGAGCCTGGCACAGAATGATGTAATAAAAACCATTTCATTGGGTATTTTTTGCTACGCCTCCACAGTCTCCTAATCCAACTTACGCCTTTAAACAAGCCTAAAACATCTCTAGAATTGCACTTGCCTATTTAACTAACTAATCGCACGTTAACAAAATACTCAGTATAACTCAGAAACACCACAATATATGTAACATTATATGCAGATGTACCGGATTAAAAGAAAGAAAAGCGGAGCTCAATATACCTAAAACACATGGCCGATCCGCCGTTCTTCCCTACCATGCGTATATCAAAACGTTTGCTACAGACAATTTCAACGAGCCCGAACAGGAAAGGCTGCGGCATAATTGAAAGTTGCTTTTTTTGTTTAGAAGGACGCGTTACGATTTATTATATCTTCTCGTAATAAAAGAAACATTTTGCTAATCTTTACTTGTGATTTCGACACCAAGCAGATACCCCGTGTACGGGCTTAACCGCGCACCGGATCAGATGAGGGCGATCCTGGCCCGTCTGCTGTGCGGCGACGAGGCATCTACTAAGGGCGCCTGGCTGCAGTGTTGGCGCAGGCTGCCCGTGGAATCGCTGTTCAAGACACCGCCCGGAGCATTGCGGGGCCTGCCTACATTCTTTCCCAACCTGCCGATCATGTGGAACCCCGTCATGTGGAAGAAGCTCAGGGTATGCGTACGGCATAGCGAGGCCGCTTTAAAAACCCACATACCCAGGGAACTTTGTACATCGTCCCTTAGGCCATCGCCTAAACTTTGTCGCAATACATCAAAGTAAATGAAAGGTCAGCACTTCAAAAAAAAAAAAAAAAGAAACGCTCGTATTTCATGTTATCGGCCGACTTTGAGCAGCTTTCATTTAGCAACTTCGAGAAGGTACTGTCTTCTAATAACGTACGCACTTACGGTCTTTAGTCGCTACTTAAGTACTGCAGTATAGCACTGATTTAATCCTAATGAAAATGCTGCTTTAAAGCATCGGTGAAGTTACGATCAAGTCCCATACACGCCTCTTCCATTATAAGGAAGTATCCTGTCGACATTGCTACTGAAAGGTGTTGAGATTCAACCGATCATTTGATATGTCATTTCTTATTAGAATAGCTGCCCGTTAAGTTTGAACTGACATTGTGGAGTGTGGACAAGCTTGAGATATGGCGGAAGTTGCAATGTCCGAAATGTCTGGAAATTCGGGGCATTATAATGTAAAGTTGTTCCTACAAACTGTTTCCATTCCTTTTCTGCCTTTAGCCCCTCGAGAATGGCAAAAAAAAAGATGTGGCCAGGCAAATTTTGCCTGTCTGTCATGCGACGACAAAAAAACAGCCAGAACGCTAGATGTGATAAGACGTGTGCGATCTGATTGTGAATGATACGGCTGAACAAAGAGAAAACATTATATTTTTTATTTTACTCAATTTTCATCATTAGGCATCGCCTTTTGATCAATCTTCTTTCGGGCTGTGCCAACTTTATCTATCTTTCATGCGACGTCACAAAACCGCGCAAGCTCACTGCATCAAAGTGACGCGGATTAATTAAAGATAAATTAACGTGGCTAACAAAAGTGAACTTTTTTTTTTCGGAATAGCCAGGGGCTACCCCGCTCCGAAAGGAAATTAAAATGGCTGACCACCGATCACTCTGCCGAAATGGCTACTCAGAGATGCCGGGGAAATGGATTCATTTGCGTATATGAAAAAAGATATTGTTTGCCAGCTTAACGCTGTCAAGCCCTTTCGGTCACGTGTAGAACATCGCTCTGCTAATTCACCTTCTCCGAGGTTACACTTTAGCGGCATTGTCAACCTTCAGCTTCATGCATTCACGATTTTCGGCCAGTAAGGGAAAGGTAAGCGAGGGAAAGCAGACGCGCCGCGAATGCCGGCACCGCCGTCCCCTCTCAGTTAACCACTTTCACGGCGCGAGCTCAGCGTCCCGAAGCAGTCAGCACTTCTGCACACTCTTCACCTGTTCTCAGCCATTCAGATCAGAACGTAGGCAATTCTATTCCCTTTGAAAGCAAACAAAACTGACCTTTTATAAACGAAAGAGCGTTTCATTAGGCTGCTTAGACAATATTGCCGGTCATTACGTAAACTTACGTCAGAATATTGGAATAAAGTCAAAATGGAATACGCTGCGTTTCAAAATGTTTGACATGGCATCATTTCCCGCAGTTCGTGGGACCACCTTCATGTTGTTTTCTTTATTATATCGATGGTTTCCTTAATCACCACGAAGAAAAAAAAACCATTAAATAAAATGTTTAAATATTAAGTGTTTGTTTCTAACCATTATCTGGAACGTCTCCAATCGTGCCTACGATACCACAAACAATTTAAAAACTGCGTTATTGGACTTTGAAAACAAGCTAACTAATCGCACTTCAACCAGTATACATTACTAGCTCAGGTCAACTGAAAACAGTAATCCGTTCATATTATTCGCTTAAGGGTGCATGCTTGGCCAGTGCGTCCGTTGATCTTATTTGCTTAAGATTGCAGAGTGGCGAGTGCATGTCTTTTGGCACCGGTATGTTTGCTCGCCAAACGAATTTTTGTCGAACACTAGACTATGTTCCCTTGAGATGTGAGACTTTCTTAAAAAAAGACTGCTTGAAGTTACACGTGGCACCCTGTATCTAGGGCATCCCAGCTAGCTAACGTTAGCCAAGGAGTTCAATAAAAAATGAATAGAAAAACCTATAGTAAGATATGATTTTAAAAGCGATGGTATTTGGTCGACAAGCCTCTCACAACCTAACACCATATGTCTTATAACTGTACCTTGGACCTTGTATTTTCAATACTTTGTTTCATTGAACAGCTTGCCTAAAGTTAGCTGGGACACACAGTGCAAGGAATTCGCCGCATTTTAGTTTCATTGTCGACAATACGCCTTCTTGCGGTTTCAAAGGAGCAGCGGTTGTGCCAGCCATTTGTATGATAGCGATTGGTTAGAATTGAGAAGTGAAAAGATAATTAATTATGAATTCTTGCGTTGTACATTTACCAATATCAGCTGCACTAGCAGTAGTCAGCAGTAGTTACTCAGCAGTAGCCTGCAATATCAGCTACAGTATCGTCCCATTGCTTGCAGAGTAACGATACTTACTGAGAGGAAGTGGTTGTTTACCAAGAAAAAAATATCAGCATGCACTGCTATTTTTCTGGAAGGCCGTTCAGTGGTGCAATGAACAGGCAACTCAACATTGTAGCGCACTGCCATCAGAAATCACCCGAACGCAAATATCCTGTGCTTTTGATGGAGCGCCCGTTAAAAATTTCACGCCACAATTTGCAAATGTGCAAATTAGTCTGTAAAATATTCGTCACAATCAGGTATTTGTTAGTATGTTCAAAACCAGCGCCGATGCTTGCGGTATTTGCGTCTCTGTGTGTCCTTGTATCAGTTGCTCTGCTTAAGAATCGTTACGATGCCGGCTCCTTCATTTCGAAAGCGTAGTGCCAAAATGCATTAAAGGTATAGCCTTTAAGTTCCGAAAATACGTCTTGGATTTTCGTTTCTTCCCCTCCGTAAACACTCTGCATACGTGGACAAACAGAGTAACCAGGTGTTATTCGTACAAAGTAGACGTTCTGAGGTTCCTGTGAGCTTGTATCTTGTCACATGCTTCTGTGCGCATAACAACAAACCTTCTTTATAAAGATTGAGAAATTGGGTGAGGAGCTTGGTTGTCTTTTACTGTAGAGTTTATGAATCGTGATTTCTAGTGTGGCACTACAGTCTTATGTCTTCTGCTTATCGGTACCAATTCCCTTGGCACGAGACAGCCCCACAGTTCGTAGCACCTGGTAGCAATTTGCTTAGCCATTTACTACGTTTAATGTTGAAATTGTACGTGATTCCGGAATTCCTCCATGTCACATAGGCAGTACCTGACATTTCTTATTTTTTTCACCCTGGTGATTTGTTCTCATCACGTACTTATTTTGCATAGTACCAATGCCACCTCGATACTACAACAGGAATAAAAATTAACCTATTTAAGCTGTATAAAGCAGTTCGTTCAGCCCAGAGAAGGCGCAACTGGAGAGGAGACAGGAAGATAATATTGTTTTTATTTAATGAGCTGTGATGTTGCACAATTAGGCATGTCGCTTTTAAATCTTCTGGTAAAAGGCACGAGTACAACGACGTGCATATAGACCGACACACACAGTGCTCTCCCAGTCTTTTTTCAAACTATAATTGTAGCAGTGATGGCCTAGTAAGTGTTCATGTATTTTAGCGGTTCGCTTGAAACAACAGACGAACTGGGAACAAGAGCACAAGCTCTATATCCAAGTGATTTTTGTTGACATTTCTGGCGATGAACTCAAGGTGGGATATCATGAGATGTAGTAAAGTGATCTTTGTAGCACCAGCAGTCGATTATTGAAGGAATGACCGAAGATCAGATAATCAGTCATAATTAGGTCAGCCGATTCAATAATTTTACCAGCTCGCTAGTGAGTCGCATATATGAGCATGGGGCACATGCTGTCGGTTATGTCTTCCCACTTCCACTTTTCTCTCCGTCTATACCTTTCAGGTATCTGGAATGAGTGTACTTATGGGCTTCTCCGACAACGAGGCGCCGGCGCTCATGGAGAATTTCGCCGACTATCTGAACGTCTATCTGCAGGAAACTAATACATCGGCTATGTCTCTTCTCTCGTGGCTTGGCTTTCCGCAGAAGGACGCTACTGAGGTGACGGAAAATTATGCTGAGGTAATCGACAACAGTCCCGAATGGTTGCGCTTCAAGCACGACGCAAATCTCAACTGCATCTGGTAGGAAAGTTCGTCGGCCTGTATAATCTGAGAGAGCCAGTCTCACAAGGTTTGAACCGGGGAACGTCGGCATAATCGTGCCTTCTTAGCTCATTGCTTTCAATGTGGAACGCTTTCGCGTGAGGGGCAACTGAGCTTCTCAACTTGCAGAACTCGTGAAAAACTCCTCCCCCAGTTCCATGTCTGGGAGATCGCTGCGAGCACGCTCCAGGTAAGGAGGAACACTGCCGGTATAGACAACGCTTGAGACTGTTGTCGCCAACGCTCTGCGAAGCGCCGGGTCACACTGGGCCGCGGCAGGAGGCGCGACCGCCTCACACCGTTCCGATGCAGTTCGCGTCTCTGCGAAACCTCGGTTGCCCGTGTTGCGTTCCTGATGCACTCTCGATGACGTTCAGCGAAGCAAACGCTGATACAACGTTCATCATCATCAGCCTATCTTATGTCTAGTGAAGAACGAACGCCTCTCCCCACGATCTCCAATTACCCGTGTCCTCCGCTAACTGATTCCAACATGCGCATGCGAATTTCCTAATTTCACCAACCCACCTAGATTTTGATGTCCTCGACTGCGCTTCCCTACACTTGCAACAAATTCAGTAACTCTAATGGTCCACCGGTTTGATTTTCGGTCACGCAAAAATCACGAGCCAGATAAGCACAGGGACCCATTCATCTGATTACAGGCGCGTTTAGCTGCCCCAGCCGCCGTCGCTATCGAATCAGGAATAGTATGCCTCTGAATTATCTGCGTCACACACGTCTCTGTCACCTAGAGGGCCTGATCAGGCCCTCTACGTGGTCTGACATGGTTTTCGCACTTCGCACAGAGAGACAACCATGTAATCAGTGATTACCAGAACAAGTAATGCGGTACATCGAAGGCCAAGCCATCCGCCTTGACTTATGTGGTCTGGAAGGACAAAGCTTTAACTAATTTACGCTATAAAGCAGCGCAAAGCTAACGGAGCGCGACTTAACGTGATCATATAGGTAGCACTACGTATGTTGTTAACTGGATTCATACAACAATGAGTCGTCGTAACGCTGCCTTCACCTGGTCCTCTTAGCGCAATCGAGACCACTTGAAGTGCTACCCCATGTTCGGCTGCCTAAAAAAGTGCCCTCTCAAAGAGTTCGCTTAATTTCATCCATGCTATCGGCTGAAGTCGAGAGCGCACGTTAACGTTCCGACTAGTTCGTTATATCAGCTATTTCGTTTTCTTATACAGTCAACAATCTATACGTGATTTCTTACAAAAGTTGCAATGAGTGTCGAAAAGGCACGGACAGGGCACACAGAGATGGATGGAGGCAGACGCCTTGCTCGTCTGGAGGGTTTTTGTCGTCAAAGGCACGTCATATTTCGATAGGCCACACAGTATTTTCTTAAACGGCCCCTTAACAGGCCACACAGCAAATCTGGACTATACACTGGAAGTTGTTACGTGCACTTTAGGGAGTATTCTGCTGAAATAATTGTTAAAATTGTTTCATTGATAGCCGACATATAAATATTTCAGCGCTGCGAACCCTGGATTTCAAATGCCGAGGGCCACTGCCAAGAGGGACACTCTCTCCACTTGCCCCGTCTAACCTCTCCAAGCGAAATTCCTTCTCTGCGTTCTCCCATGGCAGAGCCGGAGAATCGCGCGAAGCATACGTCACGGGCCCCGCCCCTTATATTTTCTTTGTCGCCTTGTTTTTCGCTTTTTTGTTTTTGTTGCGCGACGCACTTCCGGTGACGACCTCGAGCGCGCGCTGTTCCACTTGTCTTGTTTCGCGCAGCGCTCGAGTTTGCGCGTTGTGCACGAGAACACTCCCCTAGCGGTATAAGTCAGTGCTGCATTAAAACCGCGGCAGATGCAAGCGGATCACAGCGCATGATCGCGCTCTGGAATACGGTAGAAAACGGCGTAGTTTAGTTGTCAGCGCGCGCGACTGGACGACATGGGAACGAGCGGACTAAACAGAAATACGCCTCTTTTGCGGCGGTGCGATGTAAAAACGAAAGCAGGCATTCTGTTTGTGTGCTTTATTATTTCTCTAAACTTTTATTCGTTGACTGAAGCAACAGATTGCACAAATACCTGATATTGCCTGGAATAGTTCTAAACATCAGTTGTCACTATGAGTGACGCCACGTCGCGAACACAAGTACGTAGCCACATGCGCACATATACGTGACCTCTCCGGCGTGGAGCTCGATGCACGCGAGGACAAGGGCAAACGGCATTCGGTTTGAAATGTCAGCTATTTCCGCGGCGCGTAGCGATGTAATACTTACCAGACACACTCGTTAGCGCGGATTCTATGCAATGCGCTTGTCAGCTCAAACTGACCAGACCTGGTGAGGGGTCCTTTACCTGATGATGTTTTAGACTTGAATGGCGCTGCGACAGATCCTTTTTGGTGATGTATGCAAACACTTCAATTTCCATTTTCGTGGTTGAGCAAAAACTGCCGTCCGACATACAAATTATTGCTCATCTTAACCCACTTGGAAGTGTGACAATGAGCCAAAATTTGGCCGACGTCTCAAGTATATATTTTTGGTTCAACTGAGGCAACGTTCTTAATGAGCCATTTGGTGACTGTCACCTAAGTTTAACCGTATTTCTAATACCCATGACGGCTTCAAACTCCGATGAGAAGAAAAGCGGGAACAACTGTTCGTGTTAAATAAAGATTTATAGCTCTTTACAGACGGCGTAAAATGATTGCCACAAAGCTGAAATTAGCATAGTATCGCTGAAATTAGCATAGTATCGTGAAATTGGGGTTGAAGCTTCGCGTACAATAACTAGTGATATGGCCTCAATTTACGCGGTCCCCCATGTCGAAGGGAATCTTTGAAAAGAAATCCTCCCGAGCGCAATACCGCTGTCATTGTAAATATAGTTTTGTGGCATACTCAAAGAAATGTGCGCCGCGACCAGCTCAGCGTACACGTATGCTGCTTTCATTCGACCTAAAATGCAGGGCGCTGGACAAAGAAAGTGGACCCAGGAACTCTTGAGCGACATCGCCGTCGTCTGCCCAGTGCGGCTGTTCGCAGAGCAGCTGCACGCCCTGGGCAATCGCGTACACACCTACGTGTTCCATCGCAGCGACTCGACGAGTGAGGAAGGCGTCGGGAGGGATGACGTCGTGCGGTTCCTGTTTGGCAGCGCCACAGCGCGGGACTTGACCATCGAAGAGCGAGTGCTCAGCCGACGCGTCATGGCCCGCATGGTGCAGTTCTTCAAAACGGGGTGAGGGCCTCTACGCGGCTTTGCCACGCTAGAGCAGTTCCGCTCACTTAGCCAATCTATACGTAACGTATTTTTTTTATTTTTTTGCTACACTGCATTGGTCGCATTCAGCGCTCTATTTGCGCGCCAGCATCGTCAAAGACTGCTTTAATGTGGTGTAGATAAACAAAAGTGTCATAGTAGCGATATTCTGTTTTATTATCGCCGTAGAAGTGCACACACGAAACTGGGCTTTTTTTTTTGTCGTTCTGGTGGATATTATTTTATGCTTTCTTTCGTCGATTTGCCTCACGTATGCTCAGAGTATAAAGCTCGGTTGTTTCGTTACAGGACATTGTGGCGGCTTCAACGTGGCGCTCCAAAACGAATTGTCGGGTGTGCTATTCCAACTGTAAAACACGTAAACACGTCCTTTGTGCTCAGGCTGCGCGTTGTGATTATAAATAGGCACGTCGCAGAATTTTGCCAAACCTCGTTCAAGCAATCAAGATATAAGACGCGTTCGAACTGAGATCGCGTGTACTGGTCATTCAGGAGTAAAATGGCTCCACAGCGCGTGGCGTTCACCTCCATATGTCTGCGTTAAATACACACGTGATTTGGCTGTCTTGCCGGAATAATTTTGAAGGCAAAGTCTTACGTGGCATGTTACCGTCAGTTTCTTTTTTGTATGAGCTATGTCTTTTACTAAGTTCTATCCTCTTTCAAGAGCCAATCCCGAAGATTGTGTAGTCTCAAAATGTAACACGATCCATATCAAAGATAGTGCAGCCTAAAGTAATTCGCTACTCGCCTTCGTATTGCCAAACCAATCCCGAATAAATTGCCGACCAAAGCGGGCTGCACAAGAAACGTGCATAGGTTGCCAGACAGTCGCTATGCGTGTACTGAAAAAAAGGTGGAAGGCTATTCAACCACTAGTTGACGTCGATCAAGCATTGTCACTCCCAGCGCTGCTCTCTAACTAAGTTACATAGTTCCTTTATCCCCCCCTCGCCCTTCTTATCCCCCAGCTATAGCCCAGGAAGCTATTGCCTTCACTTCAACTACATCGCCTTCTAACTTTCTTGCGCCTTCGGTCTACCAAGCTGATCCACAATTGGGTCCACAGACTAAGGGATTCAATTTTCTTTCCTTTCGCCGAGCATTGTGATTCCTTGGGTGGCACCGTACGCCGTCGCTCAGCGGCTAATGCGTTGCGCTTCTGACGACGACGTCACAGATTAAATTTTGGTTGCGCTGGTCTTATGCAAATGGAGGCGGATTGCAAACGCGCTCGTGTAAGTGCCGTGCGCTTTGGAGGCACAAAAGAATCATAAGTGGTCAAATATATCCGGAGTCGTCCTTTATGGCGCCCTTCATAATTTCCTAACCCAATTTAGTGTTTTAGGAAGGTAATTAAACATCAAAGTGTAGTATAAGTACTTGGACTGCCTTTGGGAAAACCATGTGTGATGGTTATGGGACACAGTTAACAGATCAACTGAACATTGTCGCCATGAACCTTTACGCCTGTCAAGAAAATGAGGCGCCAGACCAAGCGACGAGAAAGGAAATCATGCTTCACGTCATGTCTCAGAAAAGCGTTTCCGCTTTTCTGAGACAATCGCTGCACCAATTTGACTAAAACTTGTATTTACTATAGAACGGTATAGTCTAGCAAACTTGAGAAGTAGGATTTTATTTAAGGCACTAGGGTTCTTTAGAAGAGTTGCGGAATATTGGTAACTCGCAAAGAAATAGGAGCACAAAGTTTACAAATATGGAACGCTGTATCACAAACATATGGCAGTTCCATGAACTACAGCTGTTGAGCACCTAAAGCAAAAATTATTTATATAAGGATTTGCTGCTTACGTGAGATAATTACAATTTTGCGAGGGTGTTGCTAAAGTCCGACTCGCATATTGTTGAAATATTTCAGAACGCTTTTCAGTACATGTATTATGTCCGCTATAGACGTACTGTTAGGTGCAGTTTCCATAATTGTGATATCGTTCTTTATTGCTTAGTTACGAAGTTTGCATGCAAAATCGCGCGACTGGCCGCTTGAGACACATTGCGTGTATTCGTGAGCTTCTTTCACGCTCGGAAAATATCTTTATGTAGCATGTATTGAGCAACAGAAAGCTGTACCGGGAGTTTTTCATGTCCCTGTACAATTTTCTCACTGACAGTTTTTATGCAGTTATAATATTTGAGAATTTGACTAGTTAATTACGACTGATTATCTGATTAGGTGGAACGAAAAAATAATTTGAGTATCCTACGAGAACCCGATACTAATGCACGCTATTTATCCAGAAATATACACAACAGGTAGATGCAAAGTGTGTGGCACCAGAGCCACGCTACAACACTTGCTACGGCAATGCCAGGAACTAATACAGGACAATGAGAGCGAAACCTCCATCGACAGCCTCCGCGCGCGATGGCAGGCCGCGCTGCTCAGCTCGAACCTGGAAGACCAACTCCAGGCACTACAATGGGCCAAGGAAGCCGCCGAGCGGCGAGAGCTCTTGGCCGTAACCTAGGCGGGTGCCCCAGCTCACTAACACGCCAGACGCGAATCGTTCTGATTCGAAATAAAGTTTCCTCACTCACCCACTCACTCACTCACTCACTCACTCACTCACTCACTCACTCACTCACTCACTCACTCACTCACTCACTCACTCACTCACTCACTCACTCACTCACTCACTCATTCACTCACTCACTCACTCTCCAAGCAAAGGCAAACAACGTCACCTTGCTTCTGTCCAGCTGCTTGGCATTCGCCTATTTTGAAACTCCAGGTAAAGTTAGCTGATACCATTACCATATATATATATATATATATATATATATATATATATATATATATATATATATATATATATATATATATATATAGAGAGAGAGAGAGAGAGAGAGAGAGAGAGAGATGAGAAGCGCAACTTCGTGGCTATATTTATTTTATTTACCGAACTGTTTCGGTCGGCCGGCCGAAGGTGGTCTGTTCTGGACCACCATCAGTTGTACGTCGCTCCTCGTAGAGGTAGGGCGTGAGCCGAGTGAGCTACTGAACAACAATTTCCACTGTGTTGCACCAGGTTTATATCATGGATAAGGTGCGACATTATGTTCACGCAGCTCTCTGGCATTTACAACTAAATCGCCGCTCCTTTCTTTAAGCGAGTAACTTTCCTTGGTTCTTCCGTGAATTTTCGTGGTTGGTGCTTTGGTGGTCGCTGGTTAGCGGTTTATGCATCCGCTCACTAAAATTTATTAGGGACTACCCATAGACACACCCAACTGGGACACAGAAGCCCAGAGGTCACGTGTTTGGGCGAGTTTTAGCATGAAGCTGACGACACTGTATATGAATATGGTTTCAAACTGCCGGCATTGTTGTTCTCGCCCTCGTGCACGGAACACGTAGCCCTTAACGAAAGGCGGGATAGCTAGAAAGTACTCAACTCTTGCCATCACTGAGTAAACGTTTGATAAATTTTGAAATGTTTGAAATGTTTCGAAACAATCGGAACTTTTGCGCTGGTGGGTTGTGGAAAGTAGTAGTGTTGTTAGAACGACTTATGAGTTCTGGCGCACATCGTGTAGCTCCTCAAACCTTAGGTTGTGTGGGTGATTTTTCGCATTGCAGTCGCATTAGAGCATCACACATTATTTGTTTTCTGTTCTTTCTGCGAACGTATTCTGGTCTCACGATGAACCCGCTGCCTGTCGTTCTGACACGCGCTCTTTTTCGTTCCACGTAGCCCTCCACCTTTCGTTGCAGCTAAAGCAGTGAGCAGATGTGGCGTAGAATGTCCCCTGGGGTCGTGGACTCAAGTGTATAAAGCTCAACTTAAAAAAAATTATAAATAAAATGTTCAAATTTGTGCTATAGGTGATCTTCTTGGTGCTTGCAGGGGGGGGGGGTAAAAATTTGCTTTTTGCAAATTGCAGAGTGTGTCCAATTTAACCTTCGCAGGAGCACGGCGTGCATCTTGGTATACAGATAGGTCGTACGAATTTGGAATTGCTAGCTGTTTCTAGGTGTACAACTTGTCAACGAAATAAACGGAAGGCCCTCAGACTCAGTCGAAAATACATTCCTTGCTTACAGTTCATTCAGAGTCAGTCACCAAATTCTACTCCACCTGGATCACCGGCATTCCGACTAACAACGGATCCACGCGAGCTCACTAAGACTAAATTCTCGGGTTGGTCCGAGTCTGGTTTAGTTCGCTGACAAACGGTTTTAATTAGTTTTCTTTTCTTTCTTTGGATTACGCTTATGGTATGTACGCTGCACTCTCAAGTACTATTAAGGTGCATTGGAGGGAGGTTCGATCTCAATGAACTAGTAGCTTTTTAACCGGCCGCAACGGGGAGACGTTGCCACCGGAGAAGGCGCCGTACAGAAACACGATGGTTGCCATGATTATCAAAAGCCTAACGAACAGTCGCGCACTTGTTTACAAAAGATGGTACTCTAAAAGTTCACACAGCAGCCACGACACACCCTTGCGAGTTATGCACTTGTTCTCTACATTTCTTCTGTATCGCAGCGAAATCCACGGGGAGAACGACACGGTGGCTGATGGAAAGTACTCCGTCACTTTTACTTCTAGCTCCAGCGAACTTCCTCGCTGGGTACCGGACTTTCGCAAGGAGGCCTGCGAGAATCTGCGGAAGCACTTCCCGGTCATAGTCGAATTGCCCGATTCGGGGCAACGTTGATTGCGAACAAAAGCTGATTGACAGTGTAACCATTGTGCTCTCGTGCGCTCACAGTGCCGGATTTTGACAGACACTTTTTAATTGAAAGTTTGAACACATTTACCTCTTGTGATCGAATAATAAATTCATTGCAGTAATGTATCTTAATAGCCGCAGCTTTCTTGTTGACGCACAGCAAGCGCTTTCACGTGTTATGAACCATATACATGTTCAGCGTAATTTCAAACTTAAGCAGTGCGGGAGCGAAATAAGCTATTCAGCATATTTGACGCAAAGAGCCTCAACGAGACGTTTATGATGTGCAAGCAACGCAAATGGAGGTTTTGTACGAAGGTTGTGACCTCGACTCATGTAAAGCTAAGCGTGACGAATGCATTCTCGAACTTGGCATTCTAAAGATAGGACACTCCAAGGATGTATCGGCTCCAGGAAGGTTTGTTCTACACGATGAGTGGCAGAAAACTTCGTGGCCTGTTTTTTGCAAGCTTGATGATGGTTCTCTAAATAAATGTGTAGTCAGCATTTCCAGTTTATTTGGTTTTCTCTATGCTACGTTGTTAAGCATAATCGTATTGCCCATATAAAAATTTACCATTCTGTTGTTGTCCTGTTCAAATTGTGTTTGTCTTCTGTTCAATGATAGCATGTCCACAAAGAAAATGATTGTTATTATGTTATAGGTTATGGCGATGCACCACCAATTGTATGCACACACACACACACGCACACACACACACACACACACATATATATATATATATATATATATATACGCAGGAAAGAGACGACGAACTTTTTGGGAGACTTCTTTTTCTTACTTAACGTTTTCGGCTGGTGGACCAGCCTTCGTCAGAGTACAGCGCACTGTACTCTGACGAAGGCTGGTCCACCAGCCGAAAACGTTAAGTAAGAAAAAGAAGTCTCCCAAAAAGTTCGTCGTCTCTTTCCTGCGTATTTTACGTCGGGTCCTGCGTGCTGAACTTTGAAGAAAACCCCTATATATATATATATATATATATATATATATATATATATATATATATATATATATATATATATATATATATATATATATATATATGTGTGTGTGTGTGTGTGTGTGTGTGTGTGTGTGGTTACCTTACTTTCGCTGTAGAACATTGTGGATGAGGCAGCAAAACCGGTTTTTCTTAAGAGCATAGTTAATCTATCTCTGTAAGTGGAATTTTGTAAGTTTAGTCTTGGCCATTAACGTAATCGAATATGAATATCCCTGACGTAAACGCGCTTCTGATATTGAAGGTAGGTGTGCATTATGAAATGTCAGTAAACCTATTTTTTCCGATTAATACAACCAGTTCTCTAGCTATTGCGCCTATAATTAATGCCGCAAATAAACCTGACAAAACAAAAAAGAAAATCACTGTTTCGTCCGAAAGGCCAAGCATCGATAACGGTAGCAGTTATACTCAGTGAGGATATTAGTTTTCTCGACCATATAAACTTCTAAAGATTCCCTAACTAACTAAATGAACAATCGTTTTCCACGCGTGCACAGGCAAATATGAACACATCTCAGACTTGATGAGCGCGGACACTCGCTGTCGAAATGCTGGCGTGAGGAATAGCAGCAGTAGCAGCAGCGAGCGAATTGACCTTCGTGCTGCCTCTCGCTTTAACGCTAACTGAGCGGCGAAAAGACAGTGCGCACTGAGCTGCATCAGTCCTCAGCGCGCCTATAGACGCTCTACCCATCAGAGATCACTTGCGAAATAGGGCCCGTGCCGCCGTGCTCATCCGCGCCATACGCAGCCGCCACCGCTAAAAGCGCACCGGGTATTTGACACTGGTTCCCTGCAGTCTTTAGTGAACCTCTACGATGCCAACTTGGGTCACTGGGTATGTGGCAGTAGGTGTAGGCTGCCCTGACGCCAAGTTGAGCAGCTAATTCTGTGCCATTGGGAATGTGCCGCCTTCCAGTGACAAACAAGATTCTTTAAATTTTTTTCGATGCTGTGCCGAATTGAACCCATGTCGCAAGGGTTCCTGAAGGACAGGAGCCCGACGAATGATCAGGCTACGCGATAGCTGCACTGGGTATGTGCCGCCATCAATGAACACCTTTAACGTCAAGGCTTTAGCGTGCTGTGACATGAATTTACTCGGTATGTACCGCTCTTCAATGAACCTCTCGGCGACTTGGTTCACTAAGTGCCACTGTGTGTGCGGCAAGCGAGGAACACCTGTCAGCCTTCTCAGGCACCGGCACACCGCGCTTCCCCTCTCGGACTCCACGGGCGGACTTACAGTATCCGCGGTGCCACTAGATGGAGCAGTGCGTCCAGAAAGAAGCGCGAGAGAGGAGCCCACTTGTCCCTTGACGCGTTTCACAGCTTTCGCGCGCACCGGCGGGCCACGGATTTCGAAGGCCATTTTCGGGCTTCGTGGTTGGGGTGTTAGATGGCACCGTCTGTTCTTAAGGAATAGGGTGCCTCGATGTACCGCGCCGCCGTACAGGGTGGAGACACTGCCTTCGTGACCGTCATATTCAGGCGAGCGCAGACACGACGGGCAGGGCAATGGAGCGTCAGCCGACATTCTTGTTTAGCATTGTTACGAGCGGCCTGCGGAGGCTGGCGAACTAGAGCAGAAGCGGCCGACGAAACCTGCCTGGCCCGCTGCGATGATTCACTTTATGAAAGCAACAATGCGCTGAGTCAACAAGCGAACGGCGCTGCCATGTCTACTGCGGCGATTCGCTTTCTAAGGACGACAATATGACAGTCGCTGGATGTCTACGGCGCTGACTTGTTTTGTAAGGACGACAACGCAACAGTCTTGAACCGAATGGCGCCGGGATGTATACACGCAATCGGCGGACCAGGTATTGTTAGTGGATTCGCCCTCACCGTCACGGTTTGTTTGAAGCGGTGGAACTTCTAGAAGAAGGTGTTTTGCGGCGCCGTCTCACGGGTCTTAGATGTCGTCAGTAAATGGACAGCCGCGGCGACCACTGACTGCAGGGTCAAGTCTGGGATAAAGAGGCACCTGCTCGGATCAAGGCCTCTGTCTGCGAGAACTCTCTCACCTCGGTGTGGTCAGTGAAACCTGTGCGGAAGTGCGTGTGTAAACCCTCCCCCTCAAAGGCGGGTCGGCTACGATGACTTTGGACGCTCCGAATTGGTCGGCGGCCGAACAGCCGTTTTCCCTCACCTAGGGATCTAGGGAGGACAGAGTGTTTATTAGCAGCTGTTGCGCGACTGCTCAGTGTGTATTCTCTTTCAGTCATGCTAGACTGATGAACTGTAACGTTCTCATGTATATACTGTAAATAAATTCCCATATTCCTTGTTCTCGATGAGAACAAGTCCCTCCTTTCAACAACGTCCTCAGCATAGATGAGTTGGATGACGACATGGGCCAGCTACCATCTATTTCATGACCGACCCCAACGAGTACAGCACGCGCTTGCGCCAGCAAATTCAGGTGTATAAAGGTCTTGCGCATTTACTCGCAATCGTAAGTGCTTCTTACACAATGAAATAAAACATCGTATGATTTCATGCATAGATCTTAGAGCAAATGACTACTCTGCAGCTAGGTCCGCATTAGCCAACTGGGATGCACAGACCGATGAATTATTTGACTAGATTGACTTCTTTATAAAGGAACGCCTTACGGGGATGTCGGGCATGAGAGATAATAAAGTGAATAATATGCAGTAGGCTTCAATTGTATCTCTTGCTACAAATCAGCAACCAGTTGAGGTTGAGTTGAGGCTCCACAAAAACACTATTAGGCCGACTTTCGCCTACTAAGAACTGCAAAACTTCACGGCAGCCATACACTCTTGTCGCGGACGTCGAAAGCATAGCGACGTCGGTGCACCAGGCCGATGCTGCGGCCCAATTCCGGGCCACCAATCTTGGAACGCGCTTCTCAGAACAGCAAAGCGAGTGAGCATCGCGTCCCAAACAGCAACAACTGAACCTTTACTAGCCGCAATCCTTTTGAAGATAAGTCAGATTGTTCCGCGCACATGCGCTTTTGGCACTACCCACAAAGCGCCGTTATGCATCGCCACACACTCATCTAGCTTCGAACAACGCGAAACGAAAGGTCAGGCGACACGTACACTTGCCAGTGTGCACTCCCATCCGGACTCTCCTGGCAGACATCGCTTCGTATTAAACTATGATAGCGCTTCAAAATTCGCAATTTGTTCTAGCTGGTGCGAGAAAGAGCGAGTCCACGCCAAGTAGCATGGCCAGACTGGCGCACGTAAGTACGATTGCGCACTCAAGCTGCGTCGCGAATATAGCAAACGAACTACAGGAAGCCACTACCATTGCATGTAGCGTCTGCTGAGTTGCGTAGGTATCACGACCACCACGTGGTGCCGCGACGAGCCCGCTCGCTGAGCCCGCTGCGGCTCGCTGATAGCAGCAGCGTGTATTCATAGGTCTCTGTTGGTGAGGCTTCAGGTCCACGTTGAGCTGGCCCGAGCTCCATCGTCTGACTGAAACAGGTCGGCAACTTCGCGGGTTGTACACCTTCAAGGTGGGTCATTATTATAGTCGAGGCTCGCCGCGTTAGGAATGCATTCAACGCAAGTTAGGTGTGTGACATGAATCGCTAATCGCCTAGCCGATGTGTGCGCGGCCGATGTAATCGCACGTGCGAACATAAAGATGGCGTTTTGTTCTACCCTCGGAAATTTTATGATTGTCGCAGAGATAAGTGAGAAATGAAAATGTTCTACTCATGCCACTCGATGCCATCTTTGATTGGCCAATAACTGCGCTTCTGCTGAATGAATTGAACAACTTTTTGCTGCAATGTGTTTATGAAGTAGCGTATTTTAACGTGAAATGCAATCCACAGCGAAGATCATTTTGCAGAACGATGTCGTATACCACGCCGAAAGGGGTCGACAGTATTGTACTGCTGAGCATTTTTTTATTCACAAATAAATCCATTTTCCCCGGCAGCTCCAAGTAGCCAGTGCCAGAGCAAGCGGCGGGCAGCCGTCTCCTATTCCTTTGGGATAGGACCGTCTCCGGCTATTTCGAAAGAAACAAAAAAGTTTTGCCCGAAACATTAATGCATCTTTAATGCATGAACGTCACCTTGACGCGGTGAGTTTTTGTGGTTTTGTGGCCTCGCCGGACACACAAGCGAAGTGCGCGCAGCACGTAAAATAGTTTGACCAATTGCGGTGAGAGATAATTACGTTTCTTCTATTCGGTCTAATCACACAGAATCAGTGTGTACACGTCATATTTGATGTGTAAGTTTCACAGTTTTCGCATGGTCGCGTGACAGACAAGTAAAGTGGTTGGGGCCCGAAAGAAGGCTTGACCAACAGAGAGTTCGTTGCAGAAAAAGAATAGAAACGGTTTGGAATAATTTTATGTTATAATGCCCCAACATTCGAGCCTTGGTTAGAGCGCTTAATAAGGGCTAACTTACCCTTTTAATCTTGGTTTACTCAAAAAGTGCTAAGCCTACTCATCTCCAATCTTACACGCACTGAACGCTGTTCCCTTAAGACGTTGCTCTATTCAGCTGAAGACGTTTACTGGGAAGAATTTATTAAGCCTTTTTTTTATAACCACTTCCTCGCTCGAATGGCACTGCTACAGTTTACGTAGTGCTGTTGGCATTGAGCTCAATAAAGGCCGATGCAGTCTGTTTTTACTGATATACCTGTTGGTTCCGGAATAAAGACTTTATTTGCAAGTCAGCATTTCCGTCATCGTCTTACATACCTTTCTTTCTTGTCTTTTGCGATGTCTTTCACCTGCTGAAGTGGGAGCTACGTCGTTTCTAAGTAATCCCGATGGCGCTGCGGCAACAATTAGGGAACTCAATAAAAAGGCTGTTACGTAACTCTCAGAATCTTCGCGCACGACATTTTTTAACTAACGGAGCTTTTCGCAATTTGTTCATAGACATGATGTTGCCAATTGCATCTACATAACATGATTTGTATCACAACATAAAACTATTTTTTAACTTATTCGCTTAACTCCTTTATTCTCTATAATTTCTCTGATTAATATATACATAACCTTCCGTCCATTTACTTCATCCTTAATGTATTATAAGAGGTTTTGTAGAAATGTTTTCTCAAAGGTAATAAATCCTGAAGCTATACTCTTGTGAGGTAGTATTCCATAAAACAAAGATATAAAACTGCGAATGTAATAAATGACGCTTGCGATCTTAATTAGTTAACCCCTCTGCTCTGGAAGGGGCTCATTCCGGAACCAACTGTTCTTAACTTTGTAGTGCCAAATGCAAACAGGCTTGCGGAAAGACCATCAAAGTGACACACAATCAACTTAGTTTCCGAGTTGAAGACGTGTCTGCGGCAGTGGTGCAACATGCCAGCCTAGGGCACTAAAGAAACACAGTTGTGGCGGTCGCAACTACAAATAGTATTAATGAACAAGAAGATGTGGTTTCAAAGCATAGGCCTAGTGAAAAGTGACGGTTGACGTAACCGCATCGTTATCTTCTGTTACAATTCGTTTTCGTAATGACCTGTTGTGTTGGTGATTTGCTTTTATGCAGGAGAAGAAAGACACAGAACGCCAAATTCATACGTAGCGATTACAAATAAGTATATTCTTGATTGCATGCACTCTATTTCTGTTTCACGGTCAGTATTCTAAAGAAAAAAGAAAGGTAAAAACTAAGTAAACTACAAGAAGCGGCTTTCAAATGCTTTCAAATGTATAAGCTCTAACTAGAACCAACGTTCGGAGTGCTCTTGTGGCGTTGGAAAGTTCAACCCATATCCACTACTAACGCAGCACGCGCATACCACACAACATAAGTTTACTGCAACGACCATTCGCGCTAAGGTCACTGAAGCACTTGGCTACGCCTCTCTAAGGCGCGACGGAAATCACACATGAACGGGATTGGCGCAAAGTACTGTTTTCGGTCCATCAGTTTTGCACTTTCCATCTCAAAGAGCAGGCAAACGAAAACGGTAAAGTCGTTAAAACCATAGTTTTATGTTTTTGTTGTTGTTGACGGTGTAACCTTGCGACTGTGAAATTTAACGGCGAAATTAGAAAGCGCTCCCTAAACGTCTCCTCCGGCTTTGTGGCAAAATACTCGCTGCCAGCGGTAATACGCTTCGCGGGCGCTGAATGTGTCTTAGCTTTACGGCTCAATGATATGAGGTGTTTGGAAAAGCTTGAAGAAACCAAAACAAGCTCGTAGTGAGTCCGCGCCTATGGGAAATAGCTTTTCTGTCGTAAACGTCCAAGGTCAACCAGGCGAAAGCGACAAAAGTGTCATGGCTAAAGCAGATACAGGAGAAAAACCAAGCGACCATTCGCCATTTGTGTGTGGCACAGCCTCATTGTGTGCTACTGGATATAAAAACTTACCAAGACCGGCTGTGTTATTGTTGCTATTTCGTCAGTCTAGTTGTGGCGTGTGCTAGAGTGGCGAGATGCGCACATTACGGGCCAATGCTGTGATAATGTACCGCGGAAGATCTCGTAAATTTGCGTTGAAACTGCGTCTCCGCATTCGTTTATTGCTTCCGGCACCAGATCTGTGCTTTAATTATTACACGTGTTCTGTAATACTACAGCTCAGCTTTACTTGGTCTTCCTAGATGCACGAGGGAACGCTTCCATCGCGAGCGCATTCCGTAACTGCGCCGAACGATCAGATGATAGGTTAGAAACAGCTTGGTCTCATGCATCTCCTCAGTCAGCCGAACCACTAAATACGGCCGCCCTCGTTACTATCTGCAGCGGGTCTTACAAGAAATGCTTCATAAAATTTAGCGTTCTGTACTTTATTGCCTCAAATCTTGAATAGAAAGTCAGGATATTTGCGCCTCACACGCAACAATAAACATTCGCTCGCAAGGTTTACAAGTAAACATTCGGCCGTTTCATCTCATTGTCTCGCATACTGCAGAATTCTGCCGGTGTGCCTGTATTGCGGCGGGCTGCATTATCCGTACATTGGTCGGTGACATTCTAATTCAATGCAACTGAAGCGTAGAGACTACGCTTGGCGACACTTAGCTATACGTGTACAACGACGGCTTCTTCTTTGCGCTCGCGCTCTCGTCCTGAAGCGTGCACACGGAAGCGTTCAACTTTGAACAGGCTGGAATCGAGCCTCGAGATGCGACACACTGTTCAGGCCGTGAAAACAGCAGGATCATTTTATGGTATACGGAGAAAATCGTTGAATATTCAGATCACTATACCACGCCGCGCGCCAAACTATGCAAATGGCCATTCCTACACGGACGGCAGATTGTTTTTATTTTATTTTTTTATCTATGATTGCTTCGCTTTTCTCCCGTATATTTTCTCTTCTTCCGCATCATTACATTACGAGCAGTAGCTTGCGCGCCGAAACTAGTGCCAGCGTACTTCGAATAACTTTACGCGATTTAGATCTTTCCGGTCCACCATTTAAAGCATTCGCTACGCGTCTCACATGCCCTCCGAGCAAAGCTTGCTCTCGCCATCCCGTTGTAAATGTTTTCGCGCGTCGTTTCCGGCCGCGCATAGGCCAACAGTATCGTTCTTTCGGCGCGGCGAAGCAGCATAACTAGTGGCGCTGTCCTAAGTAGCTTCAACTTTATATGCAGCTACGTGCAATCGCAGTGCGCAGCGCTGAAGCTTTCCATGAGAAGATATCTCTTTTTACCGTCTAAGGAAATGCTGTATGGGAACATCACTTTTGTGCAATATATGCAGTAATTCATGCATAACAGGTAGTTATGGCCATTGAAGTAAAGCTGCATTTGTGGCAAAATTGCCCGAGTGTGAACGCAAGCCAGTGTTTCTCCTAACGGCCCAGTAAATGTTTAGATGTACCTGAACTATATTTCCACCTAAAACATGATTTCACAGTAAAGCCAACAACGAGGCTGCCAGTTCGGTTAAATAGCTAACTCTAGGAAACAGTTGTGGAATTCACAAAGCCTCAGTTTGTAAGTGCTCTGCGCCATTGACTGGCAGCATTCGCTAATCGTACGTCGAGCATCCGCATTGGCTGGAATTCATTCTTACGAACAACTGTAGCGTCCGAGCTTCTTGCAAATACGGGGTCAGGTTTTGTAAGTGTGTAAGAGTACGTACCTATCGTGAACGTAAAATTCGCTTGGTATATAGATGGTACGTGAAATATAAGAGATGGAGACGACGACAACATTTCAAATGCGGAGGGCGAAAACTTCGACATATTTCGCAAGAATGTTTCAGTTACCAAAATAAATGGTGGCGTTAATGGCGTGAACGGGTCTGGAGTGTCCGAATAATTGTTGTCGCAGTAAAATGAACGCATATGTTCTCTTAAATGAAGCGAGATGTTTATTCTCATGGGAAACGAATGGGGAAGCATTGTAAACTGGCTACTGCATTTGCAACAGGCACTGCGGAAGTAAAAAAAAGGGTGCTGTGAACCTACTCAGCTTAACGAGAACTTATTTCAACACTTCCTGGTCATAATGAAATTGAAGATCCCAAATCAACTTGGCCATATACACGAAAGAACAGCCCCTAAATTTGTCTTACGCTATGAATGACGATGTAATAAACAAAGTTAGAGAGTTTAAATACTTAGGCGTTTGGGTACACTCCAGAGTTATCTTGGCAGTGACAGGTAAAGTATGTAACTGCCAAGGAAGAAAAAAAAATTTACACTTTCTACGTAGAACCTATAGATCATCTCATCAGTTCGTACAAAAGCTACTATATAAAATTTACGTACAGTCTGTCTTTGAGTATGCCAACGTGGAGGAACGAGTCCGAGGGCGCGCGGCATCAATTAACCTCAGAGTGTACAGAATTTAGGTGTACGGTACGTGTCAAACAGATACGGTGTGAATTTCAGCGCTACAGAGGGTAACGAAAGCTCAAAATGGGAGGCATTACTAGGCTGACGAAGGACGTAATTCCTAAAGCTTTTTATTCCCGTATACCATGGTACGAATGGCATACGAAGAGACAAATGTGTACTACAGCCTCATCACTGGTCGCAAAGCGTTGATCGCAAGTTCAATGCACGCGAAATTTCCTGTAAGACCGAGTTGTGTAAAAGGTGATTCTTTCCACCCGAAAACTATTCAAGAGGGGAATGGTTTGCCCACTTGTGTTGTCACTGTTGTGTCAAATGACTTATCTTTTGCCCCCTCGAAGTGAATCGAAATTCCCGTTTCCTCTCTATTGCTGCATTGCCTGTGTAGAAATTGTATGCTTCAAAACTGCTGTGATCATGGCTATTATTTATTTAGCTTTACACGTTATTTATTGATGTGAACAAATTTTCCAGGTACGTTTTAGTGTTTGTAAACCCCTCCTACCTCCACTCCCCATGTACTGGGCGTTTAGCGATGAGGGTACATGATAACTAAGTAAATAAATACATAAGCTAATAAATAAATAAATAAATAAATAAATAAAGTAGCAAATAACTCACGAAGCGTGCACCCTTTTTTATTCTAGCAAATATGGCGACCGCCGATCCCTCAGGCACTGGCTACTCGCGCCTGCCGCAGAGCATGGGTTTATTTTCGTACAATAAACCTTCTCGCGCGGCCGTGTAACGTTATCAAGCACCTTCGGCACGCTTACGACCTCACTCTGCCAACTCTTTTTTCCTGAGGATCCGTTTTAGCGACATTCTTATCCTTCTGTTGCATGACGCTACGATTTTTGACCAACCAACTCAAGCCAAGCAAGTGAAAGCGGACCAATCGCGGACGCCGGCAGAACCCTCTTCATGCGGTTATCCATTTTCAGTGCACTGGTTCGGCCCCATCGAGTCCCTCTCCACTTGAGCGTTTCCTCGTCTCTTATCAGCCAATTAGATAAGACAATCCGCTCACTGTAGGCAATGGGCCCTATAGCGTAAAACTATCCCAATATGTTTTTATTCCAATCTCCTAATGTCAAATTTGCATAACCGCCGACGCAACGATCGGGCGGTCACCCGCAGGGTTGTCTGAACAGGCTAATCAAACGCTCTCCTCGTTCATAGGAGGTCACTTCTGTTTGCTTGAAACACGAATAACATTGCTTACAATGAACGGTTTGTCTTATCTAATTGGCTCACAAGAGGTTCCGAGACTGCTCAAGTGAAGAGGGATTCCGTGGGGCCGAGCCACTGAACTGAAAATCAATAACCGGATCAAGAGGGTGGTGCCGGCGTCTGCGGTTGGTCCGCTTTCCCTTACTTAGCTTGCGATGGCTTGTCGAAAATCGCGACATAATGCAACGGAAGCTTAAGCATGACGCTGAAACGGATCCTCATCAAAGAAGATTTGGCAGAACGAGGTCGTAAACGTGCCGAAAGGGCTCGAGAACGTTACACGGCCACGCAAAAAGTTTTATTCTATGCAATTAAACCCATGCTCTCCGGCAGGTGCGAGTCGCCAGTGCCTTAACGATCGGTGGCAGCCATCTTTTATTTCTTTCGGAAAGGGGCAGCCTGCGGCTATGCAGAAAAAAAATTTAGTTTTGTTTGGCATATTAATGCATCTTTATCGCGTACACGTCACTTTGACGCGTGAGGTTTTGCGGTTTTTGGACGTCGTTTGACAGGCAGGTGAAATGGGTGCAGCCGGAAAACTTCTGACGAATAGCCGAGGGCTAATGGTGAAAAGGGATCGAATCAGAAATAACTATTTTTCTTTTGTTTGATCAAATCATACATAATCAGTGTATACATGTGCTATCAGATGGGAAGCTATCACGGTTTTTGTGACGTCGCGTGACAGGCAGGTTAAGAGGGGGTGGTCCAAAAAAGTTTTGATCAATCGTGGAGGGCTGATTGCAGAATTGGAACAGATAAGTTTGGAACAGTTTTCCGTTATAGCGCCCAATGTTATTCGTCTTTAAAGCAAACAAAAGTGACCGCCTATAAACGAGGAGAGCGTTTGATTGGTCTGTTCAGACAACCCTGCGGGTCACCGCCGAATGCTTGCGTTGGCGGTTACGCAAATTTTACGTCAGGAGATTGGAATAAAAACATATTGGAATATATTTACGTTAGAGGGCCCCTTGTTCGACATATGCTTATTCAAGGCCGGATGGGGTGTACTTTAAATTCCTCTTTAACACCGTTCGGATTTTCCTGTGGTCTAACTATTTCAGTCATGGAGTTTATACATACAGTTGGAAGTAATTTCTTGTTTGTTATAGATAAGACCTGAAAGGCAAACAAATGCGAAGGTAGCTCTTAATATGCGTGCAGGTGCAATCCTTTTAGTGACGTTAAATAATATCCTGAGTACGGTACTTCAGCCGTGATAGTAGTGTCAGTAGTCACTTTTACCACCGGCAACAACGCTTTAAGGGAAGTAAGACGTGTTTCTTTGTATCAGCGCAGCTATAGACCAGTTTTTTGAAGCTAAGCTTTCTTTTACAAATTCTTACATTTTCTGATTACAGTTTCTAGGTGCAACTGCTGTCGTGCGAAAAAAAAAAGAAGGAAAGTGAATCACGTGCCCCTGATTATGGGGTCGAACCTGTTTCTCTCCTGCATGACAGACCGATGCTCTAGCTATTGGGCTGCATTTTTTCTTTATTGCAATTAGGCCGCAGTTAGACGTCCACTTATATCGGCGTAGCAACGCCACCCAACTCTTTCTGGTGATCGCCGCTTGTGTAACATTGAGCAGGCCGGGTGCGTGAAAACGCACGCGCGCGTGCCACTTTACGTTACGCCAGCGCCGCAGGAATGGAACGAGCAAACTTATAGTACTTATCTAACCGCTTCGCGATAGCTTCATTTCACATGGATTTCAAGATGTACATTGGACCTTCGTGATCCTTGTTTTTTTTCTCTTGAGTACCATAGCCTTCTTCATCAAAGTTTAACTGTCATGTTTTGCTTCTAGTGAGTGTTTCTAGTCTTTTTTGGAAAATAGTGGGGTCAATGCCAGCAGAATACTCACAAGCAACTATGCTTGAAAAGCTTGCGGCTTTTTATACTTAATATCTCACGATTTCAACGGTCCCAGACAACTGGAAGAATGCCAACATTATAGTTATCCAAAAAAGGGAGATATTAATAAATTGAAGAATTATACGCCCATAAATCCACTTCTAGTATTGTGTAAATATTCACCAAAATAATTTCCAACAGATTAAGGGCAACATTTGACTCCATTCAATCAATAGAACAGGCTGGCTTCAGGAAAAAAAATACTGTACAATGGATCACATTCGTGCAATCAATGGAATATGTCAATCAGGTAATTGAGAAATCTGCACACTGCAATAAGCCTTTCAATATGGCTTTCATAGGTTACGAAAAAGCATTTGATTCAGTAGAGATACCACCAGTCATGGAGGCATTACGTAATCAAGCAGTACAGCAGGCTTACGCAAATATATTCCAAAATATCAAGAAAGATACCACAGCTACCCTAATTGTCCACAAGAAAAGTAGAAAGATACATGTAAAGTAAAGGGTCGCAAAAGGAGACACAATTTCTCCAATGCTATTTACTGCGTGCCTGGAAGTATTCAAGCTATTAAACTGGGAATGCTTAGGAGTGAGCGTCAACGGCGAATATCTTAGCAGCCTTCTGTTTGCAGATGACATTGTCCTGTTCAGCAACACTGGAGACGAGTTAAAGAAAATGATTCAGCACCTTAATAGAGAGATAGTACGAGTGGGGTTCAAAATATATTCAAAGACAATGATAGATAGCCTGGCAAGAAAACAGGAGTTCAGGATAGTCAGTCAGCCTCTAAAGTCTGTGAAGGAGTATGTTTACCTAGGTCAATTACGCACAGGGGACCCAAATCATGATAAGGAAATTTACAGAAGAATAAAAATAGGTCAGATCCTGGCTGGAAGCTTACCAGTCTCATTGAAAAGATTGTGTACAATCCCTGCATTCTACCAGTACTAACATATAGAGCAGTACCTTGTAGACTGACAAAGAAGCTCGAGAGAAAGTTAAGGATCAGGCAAAAAGCGATGGTTTTTAACCAGCGAATGTTAGGAGTAACGTTAAGAGACAGTAAGAAAGCGGTGTGGATCAGAGAGCAAACGGGGATAGACGATAATTTAACTGACATTAATAAAAAAGAGCTGAGCAGGCCGTGTAATGCGTATGTTAGATAACTGGTGCAGCATTAAAGTTCCAGAATGGGTGCCAATAGAAGGGAAGCGCAGTACATACGGCAGAAGACTAGGAGGGGTTATGAAATTAGGAAATTCGCAGGCGCTTGTTGGAATCGGTTGGCGCCGGGCAGGGATGATTGGAGATCGCAGCGAGAGGCCTTCGCCCTGCAGTGGACGTAAAAGGGGCTCATGACGTTTTGCCGACTCATTATTGGTCGCAAAAAGCAGCATATTCAGTCATTACACTGATTATTAATTATCTGGTATGTTTACACAGTGTTTCCAGTAAAATACGCAATTATTAAAAAAAGATTATGACACTCGATGATGGTTGTTTACTGAAGACAATAAGAATGCGAGATTTATCTCATAGGTATATAGTTATCTACGCGGCTGTAAGTACAACACGTCTCTAAGAAGGCCTGTCCACGGCGGAAACGTGAGCAAGTAAATGCGCTTTTTTGCTTACGTGCATGACCATTCTTTTAAACCCGAGCGCGCGCACGCGCGTGTGTGTGTGTGTGTGTGTGTGTGTGTGTGTGTGTGTGTGTGTGTGTGCGTGTCCGTGTGTGCGTGCGTGCGGGCGTGTGTGCGTGCGTGCGTGCGTGCGTGTGTGTGTGTGTGTGTGTGTGTGTGTGTGTGTGTGTGTGTGTGTGTGTGTGTGTGTGTGTGTGTGTGTGTGTGTGTGTGTGTGTGTGTGTGTGTGTGTGTGTGTGTGTGTGTGTGTGTGTGTGTGTGTGTGTGTGTGTGTGTGTGTGTGTGTGTGTGTGTGTGTGTGTGTGTGTGTGTGTGTGTGTGTGTGTGTGTGTGTGTGTGTGTTGCAAACAAATGCTGCTGAGCGAGGGACGGACTGCTGTTTCCCCACATTACATTACAGTACATTTGTTTCCCCACATTACATTCGCTTCAGTGGTGGTCTGGCTGAGTATGTACCCATGAGTGCAACGTAAATAAGCAGACCTGCTGGCTCAAGTGACCACACAGCAACGCTGACGATATTTCAGGCAGTGATCCCTGGAGCCATAAGCCAAAGCATCTGGAGATGCCTAGCAGTGGTGTGCGTCAACAAAATAAGCGTAAGGCCGGCGGGCTCATTATGTATAATGTCTCTTTCTCCTCGCTTTCTATTCCCACTCGCCCGCCCCTCTTTAACGTTGGCACTTCTTCGCTTCAGTAAGCTTCAAAGAATCATGGCTCTCTGCAACGTGACGTGGCTGAAATCTACTTTGCAAGGCGCAAGCACGTCGTCTTGCTTTTGTACAGCAAACCGTCCGAGTTGTGTACGTGACCAGCCCAGCAGTAGGCGCATAACACCGGTTCCACGTATTTTACTCCCTAGCGCTGTTGCTTAGTATAAGTGCGCTGTCCATGTTTTGCTTGTGAGTGCGCAACAAATTCACAGAATGTTCGGTAGCAGCACGGCCTGCTGCATACAGTATGTTTCGTAAAACGCACGTTTCGATTTTTCTTTGAGCCTCTGTCCCCTTTCAGCTCCAGCAAAAGGGTTTCGGAACTAATGGATTCCAAGCCGCTGGTTTGGGCCTATACCGTAGTGTCAGCTATAAATTTAACCCTCTCACTTTTTTCTTATTGTCGCACGTACACTATTTACCTTTTCGCTGATGATCACTTTCGCCGTATTATCGCTGGTATGCAATTCGAGTAAGACGAGCCCACGGTATCAGAACTTTGTTTAGTGCCGTGGCCAATGCTGCGATAGAGACTTGTCTAACCTCTTCGCGGGTAAAACGCCAACATTGTCCTACATTCTCGAGTATACGCGAGCTCCAGCGATTACTTTGTAATGTGCGGCGATACAGGAATAAACTCCGGATGGCCTCTGACCCGTGAGTTGAAAGGCCGAATTCACAAAACCTTCTGTTCACAAGCGTTCTTTGTCATTGTCCGGTAACCTTCGCAATAACAAGGAGTTCCGTAATAATCGTTGGCTGGAATTTGTTACTACGAACAATTTCAACGTAAACGGTTTTTGTCAATAGTTGCCCATGGGCCGCATTCGCAAAAATGCAGTGATCTTGGCCATTGGCTGGCTGCTTTGGCCGATGGTATGATGAGCATCAGGATTTGCGTTTTACAAAGAATTCCTACCTAAGATTTTTGTGAAGTACTTACATTAAATAGGCGATAGACATGACGATATAGACATGACGATACATGCGAGCACATGCTAGCCCATGGTCAGGATGAACATATTATAGGCGAAAGCCGCTCGCTAATGGGGAAACACCACACACAAACGAAAGCTATAAGTGCCTTCTAACTCAGATTCTTGAACGTTAACGGTCTGTTTGATTCACACTTGCAGGCTTGGCAAGCGCACGCTTTGAGACTGGACAAAAGAAGGAATGCACAGGACAAACGCTAACTCGCAACGAAAATTTATTCGGAGCCAGCAGCATACGCATGGAGACTCAAAGGAGGTTAGCCTACCACACAGGACATGAGAGGACAGAAACATCGCAGATCCCTTGCATTTTATCAGAACAACAAAACCACCACATTTTTTTTTCTAGAAACTGCCGGTTTTCTAGTTTTTATATTGGAAGCAGAGGGGAGAGCGTTTGACTGGTTGTGTATCAATCAGAGATGATTCTCTTTTTTTTTTTCAAAGCAAAGACTCATTTCACGCAAATGTTGCTTGCCAATATTTTGGGGTTATTTCTTCAAACATAAATTTAAAGCTATAATTTTCACACAAATACGGTGAAAAACACACTGTTGGAGCTCTTTTAGTACAATGTTTATACGAAAGTTGAATGTATGAGCCATATTTTCGGGACCATCAGACGTACGCTTGAGTCCCCAAACAGGTCTTTCCCTTATTTTGATGCGTACCATCTTAATTCCCCCAGTCGTACATTTCTTGTTTAAAAGAATTGAAAGTATTAGTGTTCCCAACGCACCCCTCCCCCCCTCCTAATGAACAATATCAACCTTACAACTCTCTCATTCTGCAATCATAAATGCTCCTAGTCTGTAAACTGCACCCCGTAGGAACTTACTACTGTGAAATTAAGCAACGATATCAACGATAACGCGTTACACCGGCTATATAAGTTACGACTGACAGTTTTATAGACAACAATCCACGTACAGTGCAGATTTGCGCTTAATTATTTCCAAGTAAATTGAACGTCTGCTCGAAGATTCACAGTAAATGGAGTTTGTATCTGACTGCAACTGAAGCAATTACCCGTTGAAGCCACTTAAAAGGATCTTCTAGAATGCTGCAGCCGTCCAAACGCACTGAACAGACGCCAAGCAGTTATACCCTGCAATAATCAACGTTTGCAATTTAGAAATAGAGAAAAAAGATATGTATTCATTGAAGATCGAGAATTGCGACCAATGTACACGTAATAGAT
The DNA here is from genome assembly GCF_050947875.1 of Dermacentor variabilis. Taxonomy (NCBI): domain Eukaryota; kingdom Metazoa; phylum Arthropoda; class Arachnida; order Ixodida; family Ixodidae; genus Dermacentor; species Dermacentor variabilis. The sequence continues at coordinate 140,750,411 of NC_134569.1, forward strand.
CATGGCTGCACCGAGTGTCACGAAAGCGCGCGAACGCAGGGACAATGTCATCATGAAATAAATAGGCACCCTTAAAAGTTTCTGAATCTTCATAGGAACCTGAAGAGTTTTAGTTCATGTACTGCTTACGTACGTACCTTCGGTCGATAGATCAAAGGCGCCGCAAACTTATTCCTGACAAAACTGCACTCTCCAAAAGCTACAGACATGTAAATGCATCACTATGCAGGTCAAATTCCAAGTAAAGAAAAGGCGGACTGAAAGTAACTAAGAGTGACTAACGAAAACTTTTATATTTAATGGACATCGCTTCCTTAACTCGAGAACTGCAAAGCGAGCCATGTGCGCTTACTAAACACACAGTGGTTATCGCTGATGATGTGGGAATAAACTTCGCGTTCACTCATCGCAAGTTACTTTTGCAAACATGCGGCCACCGCGGGAAATTATTTTACCTAGTGCTGAAAGTTTCTTTCTGTAAGGTCAAGTTCTTTCAGGGCAGATTTCTGCTATGAGTCCCCACTCATACGTCACTTTTTACTGTGCACCTTTCCCTTCTTCAAGCTTGGTGTCCATTAGCAAATACCTAAGTAAGAGCCCTTTAATCTTTATACAAATGAGCTCTCAAGGCATTTCTTCTTATCACATAATCTCGATGCGTGTTTTCTTGGGTGAATGTTTTTGTACATTTTCTTGTTTTAGTTCATGTATTTCGCACAGATGTATCTTTAACAGATCTCTACAAGCGTTTTATCGTGTTATTTCTCATTTTATAGCGTTCCTACCTTATTCATGTAAATTCACCCCTGTAACCTTGATCGTGGGTCCCGTTGCAGTCCTTTGGTTATGGGACACTAGTCCGAGATACTTTTGCTTGACAATTAGACGCACTTTTTACTAGTGATCATGATAAGTACAGAGAAAAGTATAATGTCAAAGATGATAAGTTTATGTTGATAAAAAAATGGATCTAAGCAAATTTGATGCAAAGTTGCAGAAGTGAAAGTTGAAGAGAAATATTGGCGAAAGTCTTTGCATATTTTTCCTGCACCGGACTTTTGTAAGTGTGTCCATGTGCCTTAGAACACCTTGTTCGTAAACATTACATCTTAGAACTATGAAAGTGAGAAAATTTATTTTGAACGCCCACAAGTGATCGCTTAAGCATGCACAAATTTAGAATGAAATTAAAGACTAACGTAAGAGAAGGTCGTACAGGAGGATCTAGTGTTTCGCGAGAAACGGCATTTATTTTTCATAGCTGACGTTGAATTCCTGGAAGAATGTAATGCAAGAGAAAACTAAACACTGAAATCCTTCGAGATTTTTTTCTACGCGCTAGCTTCACTGTGATGACCCGCCGTGGTTGCTTCGTGGAAAGGGCGTTGCGCTGCTAAGCAGGAGGTTGTGGGATCAAATCCCGGTCACGGCGGTCGCACTTAGATTGGAGCTAAATGCCTGTGTACCATGCATTGGGTTCACTGTAAGGAACCGCAGGTGGTCGAAATCTATCCGCAATTCACTATGCTGCGGTGTGCCTCATAGTTTATAAACTGTAATGCAGAAACACTTTGTTATGTAGAAACAATTAGAAAAAATTCTGACAAACAGCAACGCTGAGAAATTGTACAAAACTTTATACAAAATTTCGGCAGTATGTTACACTCCTGTAACACGTGAAAGCGAAAGCCTGCTGCATACTTGGTAATGCGCCGTCTCGCGTCTTCGCGTTGCTGCTCTCGAAGTTCGACTCCTTCGGCTCGTTTTCGCCGCTTAGCTGCGGCTTAGCGCGCTCGTATTGGCGGCGAGGAGTTACGCACTCGCCATCTATCGGAAGCGCCTCGCTGGCGTAGTATGAGGCATCATGCGGCGCGCTCCTCATAGGTTTTGCTGTCAGCGCTCACTGAAAACACCACGCGCGAGCTCTCCCGGACATTTCTATAAGTACTTTCGAAACGAGAGAAGTTTCTTACTGTCTAAATAATAATCTTGGGCAAACTGAAAGCACACAATCGTTTACCGACGCTATCTCCTTACCGAATACGTACAGTGAACGCCACTGCGCGCGGTCGCCGCGATGGAGTCTCCCTAACCGGCTTCTTGCATGAAAGGTAGGTAAACGCTGAGAGCAAACTATGTGAAATATGTTCTTATAGTGTTTGTATAACTAAATGGAGCGTAATATAACGAAGCCTCAATGCAGCGATCGCGCAGATTCGCAGCGACCGACTGCGTGTCTGCATGCTTGTCCGCGCACTGTTTCGCTTTCCCCGCGCGCGCGTTTTCGCACCGTGCCATGAGCTTTAGGCCGCAGAATATGAGCATTTGACAGTATACAAGCAACCATTGTTGCGTGGGCGCTATCAGAGCTGTTAAAAAATAATTTCATTGTAGAGACTTCGACGCCTGCGGGGACTGTGATGTCCCGTTGCGACGATTCAATCTTTTTTTTCTTCTAAATTCTTTGACCTTTCAATATTATTTCTCGAGTTGCGTCGCACTGTATGTTTATCCGTGTTCTCAGAGTGCAATTTCCCGCTGCTCCTTTTTTTTAATCCAGTGCATTAATTCATAACACAAACATGACCATATGCCATGCTTTTTTTAAATGTGCTTCTGACCGCTGCCTTTCCACTCCACTGAACTTGCGAGTATCTATAGCATCGACAAGTTCATAGACCAAACCTTCATGAGATTAGTCGGGCAGCGGACTCGGGCGAACGTCTCAGTGCGCGTTTTCAGAACATCGCAGACCGGGCGCCGTAGCAGAAATCTTCCTCGCGCTGTGCTTGCTGCATACCCGAGTTGTAGCCGATGACTGTTTGCCGGTTTTATGTTTCACGAGCCAAGCTTCACGCAGATTCTTGTCCTGCGGCTACGTGTGAATAGGCTGACACCGGCCTCCGTTTCGTGCGCCCGGGCCTGCGGCACCGAGCAGTCGCCTACCATGTTGCGCGCCCTCAAAGGCAGCCACTACCTATTGTAGTGCTTTGAAGCATTGTAAAGGAGACACTCGAAGCGGGAAAATTTCGCCACTAAATGAGAACCGCAGCGTACGAGGGAATTTAAACTCGTTTTCAGCTATCTTCGGCGCGCCCGAAGCAGCCGACGCGGCCGCTATGACCACGTGATCCCTCCTAGCATGTCACGCCGACGGTGGCGCCACCTTTTCCAGTGGTGGAGCTCGAGGCCAATAGCAGCGTTAGACTCGCGCCAACGACGTTTCTCTTCGACATTAAGTTGCATCTTCTCAGCGGGGGAGCGAAACCTATGCTGTTCTGTGTGTTGTATGGGTGATTTGAATGAATGTATGGGCTGTTCGCTTCCCTTTGCTGAGCTTGTAGCCTCAGCCCTAGGGGATTATTATAAGCCATTGCATTTTTAGCTTGCTTACTGGGTTATGAGCCATTGAAAAAACGTCGCGTGGTTGTTTTTTTTTTTGTTTTCTACAACTCGACTAGATTCTGCGTTTCTGTACGTTGCATGCGTGATTCCAAAGAATGTATGCACTGTGCACATCCCTTTGCTGAATGCGTATAGCCTCTGCAATACGAGAGTTATGAGTCATAGCATTTTTTGCTTGCCTAGGGGGGGTATGGCCCATTGCTGATGATGATACTTTTTGTACCATTGGACCGGACGACGGGTTTATTCAAGGCCATCGGGCGTATGAGTCACTTAAAGCTTTCGCCTTAATGAATCGGGATTACCGAAAAGACTAATACGACCACAGCAGAACCACATACCGCACGAAGAGCGTTATTCAATATACGTAAGCAAGAGAGAAGCCTTAACTTTTATTTTTCTAGGCCATATAAGCTAACGTGCATTCGTGAATATTGGTGAATCATTAGCGATTTCCTGATTTTTGTGTAGGAAATGAAATATTAGGTAAGCAAGCACCTGTATTTCATATTTAGTTCTGAACATTGATGTTCTAAGTCGGCTGCGCTTGAGACGGCATTATGTATTGTTCAGCAGATAAAATGAGGACTGAGCAATCTGGTCCCGCAGAATTCCCTTCTGTCTATACATGGAAAGCTTTAGTTAGAAAATCAGGTTAGCTTTGAGTATTTTAAGCTTAGAAAAGGATGTTACTGTGTGGCCTCTTCTTTTAGATTTTTTATGCAGAGCAGCCGTTTTTTGTAGCATCATTAAGCGGTCTAAATTTGTTTTAGTAATGATACCCCAGATGAAAACAGAGTACTGAAGATGAGAAAGAACAAGGTCATAGTATAACTGAAGTGCTAACCATTTCGGCAATAAATTTCGATTATTGTTTATTATTGATATCCCCCTACATATATTTGCATGAGTCAATGCTTACGTGATGTGCCCAGCTCACGTTCTCTTCGAAAACAACAACCTAAAAATGTGTAAGTACCTACCCGTTCGATAGCGCAATTTTTAAAACGAATACAAGCATTATAATTATGAAGCTTGTAACGACTTTAGTTTGATCCGTGCCAGGATATTGTGCTCGACTGCATCGAAAACAGTAGCCTTGTTCTTAACTCCAAGAAATGTCACTTTGGGGTTCGTAAACCCCTTTTGCTGGGACATGTTGTTGGCAAGAATGGCATCCGGCCTGATGCCCTCAAGGCGGCAGCTGATCAATTATTCAGTCTACTGCGGTCAGTGAACCAACTTCGTAGTTTTATGGGTCTTTTCTACTACTTTCCCCGATTTATTCCTGATTTTGCTGACGTTCTCTATCCTCTTACATGTCTTTCGCACAAAGACATCCGGTTTAAGTGGACACCCGAATGTAGTTCTGTATTTCGTCAATTGAAGTTCTTGCTGACCTCCCTACATATCATTCATCACTTCAATCGTATACAGCGCCGACAGAAATCCACACAGGTGCAAGTGGTGCTGTTCTGGGTGCCGTCCTGGTTCAACGCTATGACGACCATCAGCACGCGATTGCTAATGGAAGCCACTCGTGAGACAAGCTTGAACGAAATTATACGGTGAAAAAGCAAGAGTGCATCGCTGTAGTCTTTGTCTATTAGCGATTTCGCTCTTGCTTGTACATGCGCCCATTCGCAGTCGTCACTGACCGCCACTCACTCTACTGGCTCGTGAACCTCCGCGACTCTCGTGAGCACTTTGCGCGCTGGTTTCTGAAGTTTCAGCAATATAATTTCGCGTTGTTCTACAAGATTAGCTGAAAACTTTTTGACGCATACTGCTTTCCTCGACTTCCGCTTACCACGACGGTCTGCGACGCCGACAATATTGTTCATCTCGTCGCCTCTGTGGCACCCGATTTTCCTGATATCGATATCTTCAAAACCGAATAACGGACAGACAGTAACTTGAAGCCACTCTTTACTACGACCCGTTCAACTGCAACAATCAGCTACGGCGTACGAGACGGGCGCTTGTACCAGATGAGCTACTCAAGCATGGGTGCACGCTTCCTTCTAGTGGTGCCGGTGTGTCTCCGGCCAACAATTATTTTGGTTATGCACGACTACCCTACCTCCGGTCACTTAGGCACTGTTCGGACCCTTTGTCGCATTCAAGAACGCTTTTAGTGACTGCGGATACGACACTTTATTGAATTGTATGTGGACAGCTGCACACAGTTCCAAAGTCGGAAACGTTATACTACTTGACAGTATTCATAAAAACGCGCTAAAGACGAAGACGAAGGAACACATATGACATGACCGGCACGTATGTGTTCCTTCGTCTTCGTCTCCAGCGCGTTTGAATGAAAACTGTCAAGATGAACCAACTCGCCCAAATCAAGGGGTATTGCTAAACTACCGTCCCATCTGGCTTTCTTCAACCTTTACCACCTCCCTGGTTGCCCTTTTGAGTAAGTTGGAATTGATCTCTTATGCAACCACTGAATAATTGTCTACGGCGACTGCTTCACGCGCTACTATACGGGACGGCGGATTAGCCACTGCCACCGAAGTGCCACTCCTCCTACTTCCCTTGATTGTTTTGCGACCCCGACCGCGTTGTGGTATTATAGCCACCGGGGACGTCAACTCACATCGTGGAAAAGCTTCTACGTTTATGGGAGTCGCACCAGGCATTCGGCGCCATATCATCGACAAACAAATGGTCTCACCGAGCGTACTAATCGAACGATCACCAATATGCTCCCCATGTATGTTGCGTCCGACCAGAAGAACTGGGACGCAGTTCCACCTTTTATTACTTACGCATACAATACCGTCCAACACGACACCATCGGCTACAGCACCTTCTTCCTTGTGCGTGCTGACCCGCCCCGTTATGCGCTTGACACTGTACTCCCTTTTAACTAACATGACACCCCTACGGTCACCAATGCACTATGCATCACTGAAAAGGCTCCGCGACTTCCGCGTCTGTGAAATTTCGCGTCTGAAAAAAAAAATCTCTAAAGCACGCTACGACGTGAGACATCGACCTGTTACTTATTACCGTGGTGATCTAGTTTTGCTCTGGATTCCTGCAAGGAAGCGTGGTTTGTGCCGAACGCTGCTGGCAAACTACGATGGACCGTCTACCCACCGTGGTCGCTCAGTGGCTATGGTGTCGGGCTGCTGAGCACGAGGTTGCGGGATCGAATCCTGGCCACGGTGGTCGCATTCCCATGGGGGCGACATGCGAAAGCACCCGTGTGCTTAGATTTAGGTGCACTTAAGGAACCCCAGGTGGTCGAAATTTCCGGAATCCTCCGCTACGACGTGCCTCATAATCAGAAAGTGGTTTTGCCACGTAAAACCTCATAATTTAATTTAATTTTTACGATGGACCGTCTGTTGTTCTTGACAAGATCGGTGAAGTTAACTATACTCTGCCACGCCACACAAACACTAGTAAACGCTCTGCTAATACACAAGGCGCACATGACGCCAGGTTGAAATCATATCCGCCCCGACAAGCCAGTTAACTCGAATGGTGGTCTTTTTCTGCGTGGAGAGGTATGTTGCGTCCAAGTGAGAAAAAGAGACGCGGAGAAACTAAAGGGAATAATAGGAGGACAATGACTCGGCAGCGGCCATTTTTGCTGTTCGTAGCTGGCTTCAAGTCCTAAATAAACCTTTTTGCCGTGCCCGTAACAATATTTTTTCCCACGCGCCACGCCTGGACTTCGCGGCGGCACTGCTAGAGGGCGCAGCGTGTCTAAAGAGATGTGCGAAATAGGAGCCTGGCTTGATACACGCCTCGTAAATGGCGTGTTTTGGTGGGTACAGTATAGGCTGTGTCGCAGGGTTGCTTAAATGCCAATCGAATGAACGTCGACATTCGTCATGAGATCCTTTCTGTCGCAATTAAAAAAATTCCGATTGGCTGCATTAAAGCAGTGAAAAAAAATCTGCCAATGAATATTTTAGGTTGATAGCCATCATTATTGCTATGCGTTGATTTAAACTCACGACAGCCAATCTAAACGCTGTTGGTGGGTCTGGATAATCAGCTACTCAAGCCGCTTGGAGCGCTCAATTTGTACAGTTAAAACTGGCGTATTGATGCGTGTAATTGCTTCGTGTGGTTTAATAAGACTGTGGTTAATAGTACCTGCGCCTCTCAGACAGACGGACAATCAGATTGCGGCGCGATCAAAGATCATAGTTCGATACACGCGTTCAGTTTACGTTCTATTTCACTTCATGCTATTGGCCTATAAGCCGTGTCTACGGGCACGGCTGACGACGTCGTCGCTGCCTACGCCACTCGGGTTAGGTGAAACTGAACGTAAAGTGAACGCGCTTTTCGAACAACGATCTCCGACTGCGGCCATGGATCTTGCTTACCAAGACTCGCGCCTTCGTCTAGAGCCTGAGCAAGCACACATCGTTAGAGAGGTGGGAGAGCTAGCCGATCTAAGCTAATTTGCATGAACGCCTCTCGGTTATTTCTTCGTGTGTGGGCGCAATAATTGGTTCATACTGAGAACCACAAAAGGCGCTCGTCTTGTGTTGATCTCGTCGAAACCGTGCCGTAAGTGTGTGCCGTCACCGCGCGCTTCATGAAGCACTTCTATGAATATCGTACAAAATATGAGCACGTTTTTTTACAGAATTTCTCCCAGGAAGCTTCTATTCGAGGCGTAAGACGTTGCTCAATGTGCGGGTGAACTAGAGCATATAATTGTTCCTACCCCTGCGATGGATTCAAGGAAAGGGGACTATTTAGCAAACAGTCGCAATCTACGCTCAAAACTGCGAACATTGCATAAGCGCATATTCAGACATCTGTGTCTTTGCAGAATTACGAATGACACTCATATTGACAATGTCGCATCAGTTGCTCGCTGCAGAATGTCCGCCAATCCGCTGTAAAACACACGCCACCGTCGCAGCTTGCAACAAAGCTCACCCTCCAGTCCAATTCACGCCACACATCTTGCCTGCCTATAGATGTCATATCGATACTACCCGTGCGATCATGAGAATAAGAATGAGAATGTGAAGATATTTGCTGTCGAAACACAAGCTCACTGACTGTTTGCGTATAGATCTGGGAGATATTTGCCATGTAGAAGGCAACTACCTCTGCTGCATGAATTAGAGTACGTCCAAGCATTTCTTAAATTTGTGCGCGTTGATCCAATATTTCTTTTTCAGGCAACTTCTTACGCTACCTGTATCATAACGTGCAAGATAGAGAGAGAGACGCTAGTTCTCAAGAACTCCTAGACAGAGTAGTCACTGTAGAAGCCCAGCTGAAATTTAGTTTAGGGAGCCTTCAAGCAACAAATGACGCAGCATACTTATCAGCAGCTAGCGAATCGAGTGATCCCCGCTGAACGGACAATCTATTTCCCGATAGAACACATCACCCCCGCTTTCAGTGGATCAGCCTGCCGTAGATCAGTCTCTCCAGCATTCCGCGCATCCCCTGGGAGTAACTGGCTACTGAGCAGAAAAATGCCTATGACCACTTTATACGTCTCCCTACTGCCTTCATTAAACGAGGAGCAGGGTTTACTAATGCCCCGCCATGAACGTAAAGGACCCTCATTCGGAGAATGTGGCCGTAGCTGTTCACGCTCCCCGCTCGGAATGAATGTGGTGGCTCACAAGATAGCGCCCGTCTCCTGTACTCACCACTGCACGGAGCGAGAGCTCTGGTCTTCGGGTAATGGGCGGCGAGAGAGGCAAATGAAGGTAGTTTAGCGCACGCTCATCTTCTATCTGCGTACGCCGACTAGCCTTTTTTCTTTATTCTGTACAGGAATAACACACCATTCATGAATCACCCTGGAGAGCGCCAGAAAGCGTTCAAACTAAGCAGAGGTCCATGAATCGGCACTGAGAGACAGCTATCGTTGATTGGGGCTGGCGCTAGGCAGGAAAAAGCAGTACTTCGCTGCAACCGCTGTTTCCCCGAACGGCTATTCTACTACATGCTTTCATTTCGTCGTCGTTTTGTTCTGCGCACTATTGGCATACAGGTTGTTTTGTCTTCTTTTTCCCACAGTACGTTTGATTAAAATTGGGGTCGCTTCTGAGAACTTCACTTATAGGCCGACGTTGGTAACGTGCCTAAATAAACCTAGACCATTCGATGCTAAAGGGTGCTTTTCCAGTATATTGCGTCTAATTTAACTTCGGGCACGGAATGTGAGATCATATAATGTGTTCACAAAGCACTGTAATAAAACGGTGGCATGGATACGATGGTTCGTTTCCTCGAACTGTGAAGGGGATGTTTAAAACCGGCTCGTTAGGCGAAGAGATCATATTGTTCTCAATATGTGCGCATAGGAGAGGTCACCGGAGCTCCCAAGGAAATATACAACCGGCAGATATGGAAATCATAGAATATCACGATTATTATATCAATTAATCAACTTCAGATACACATTTACATTCCAGAGCGCCACTTATTCCGGTCGTGTTCAAAGCTTTTGACACTTCGGAAAATTTATAAAGCTAAGTTCAGTGTCAAAGTATCCATCATCTGTAACAGCATTTACTCGCGCATTTTTATTAATAAATGTGCCTATCAGAGAGGTTGCCATCATGGGTGATGCCGGCTGCTCCTTCTCGCTTAGGCAAACAGTTCATAGCAACGATATGCCTGCTCAAACAAACAAGCAAATGTGCGATTCTGAAGGAATGAGTAGATGGAAGGCAAGAAGGACACTTCACATCGAACAGAGGAGTCCCACAAGGTTCGGTTCTGGCTCCTCTTCTCTTCAACGTTGCTCTAATACCTCTAGCCTGGCAACTCCATCGGATTCCAGATGTGAGGTTCTTAATCTATGCGGATGACGTCACTTTGTGGTCCGTGCATAAAGATATCTCTAGACAAGCTCAACAGCTTCAAGAAGCCCTTGATGTGCTGAACAACTACGCTCGGAAAGCAGGATTGGACATTTCCGCCCAAAAATCAAGCTATGTTGTGGTGGCCAACAAGAAAGGACGCACAAGAATCACGCAGCACCCCTTTACATTTAGACTCGGCGCAGTGACAATCCCTGAGGCTTCTGTGGTCCGCATACTGGGTCTCGATATTCACCAATCCGGCAGTGGTGCACACTGGCTCCGTAAAACCAGACAGAGTTCGACAAAAACACTTCACCTTATTCGTCGCATTGCAGCAAAAGCCGCTGGAGCTCGTACTGACGTAGCTCGACGGTTGGTGCGTGCAGTCTTGCAGCCACGGATTTTATATCAAGCTCAATTTCAACGGCTGACTTTGGCACAGCTGGCACAGTTGGAGACGATTAATCGTGATGCTATGTGCACAATCACAGCACTGCCCCGCATCACTCCGATACCAACCTTACAGGAACATGCCCAGCTCAACACAATTGCTGAGCTCATTTTGCAACGTGAAAAAGCACGTGAAATTAAAAAGCAACTTATTCCGGCTGTCGCTGCGTTGCATGCTCATTTTCACCGCGGCTCTCGGATTGACAATCAGCCCTATCCAATGCCTCCCTGGGAATTCACCAGCATCACAACTAATAAGCCAACGAGGTTACGACGCCGCGATACAACAGGTATTATTGACGAACACAACATCGTCGATGCATCATGCGTTAACACCTGCCAAGTCTATACGGATGCTGCCATTCTCCCAGACGGCGGAAGGACATCATTCCTGAGTACTACGCATAATTTCATCAGCGGCCACCAGCGCTATTTATCTACAGAAGCCAGCGCTCTAGTAATGGAACTTCAAGCCATCCACGACGCTGTGCAAGATGCGACATCTGAGCTGCCTACCATCAAGCAACTAGATATCTTCACCGATTCTTTAGCGGCTATCCAGGAACTCAAGAAGGTTGATAAGGCGATGGAAATCTGCGAGACAATACACACTATGAATAGTAAGACATCTACTTGCGTCAAGGTACACTGGATTCAAGGCCATTCAGCGAACCCTCACAACATTGCTGCTGACCAGCAGGCACACTGCCCTCCTAATCCTGATCCTCCACCTATTCCCCTCCCACCCAACCCCGTAACTCGCTGCGAGCCCGTAAAAATGTTCTCCGGCAGGACACATGCGCTCTTATCCCACCGTGTGTCTGCTCCCTCCCCCTTCACCTTACTAGGGCGGAGGAAGTTGTGCTTAGGAGGCTTCGGGCCGGGGTGGCCCTTACACCGGCTGTTGTCTCAAGGTGGAACTGGTCGCATTTACCACTGGGTGCTACGTGTCCATACTGCTCCGTTCCTGTGGTGGAATCAGATGCATACCACCTAATATGGACATGTACGGGTTTACAATCGGAACGCTCGCGTCTCCTACTGGAAGCCGGCCTCCGCTACAGTGTGACAACCAGCTATGACCGCTGGATACATGACAACAGATTCCACAAAACAATGCTCCAATTCATACACAACACAGGCCTCACAGCACACATATAATACACATATACAGTCCAAGAATTATGCCTTAAGGGCAAGCCTTATCGCAATAAAAAAAAAAGAAAAAACAAGCAAGCAAACAAGGAAGCAAGTAATAAAATAATCAAGACGGAATACCAAATAGAATGCACAGAAAGGTCGGACATGCTATGGCACAGTTCCCAGAAAGTGCCAATAGCACATTATACTTAACAACACAAGCAAGTTGCACAGAGTATCAGAACGGATCGTTAAACGTAAAGTAAACATAAATTGATATTGCAGTCACTTGCAACTCACAAGTAGTTACTGTGAACACAGTCTACACTACAGTGTATGCAAGGTTAATTCATAAATTGTAAGAAGATCAAGGACGTACCCCCATTGCCTCGCAACATGCACCCGCAACACCACACGGGGAGGCGTAAAGCCAGGGCAAAACACATGAACAAAAGTTACTCTAACAACAAGGAGGCGGTCTTCACCGACGCAGCCCGCTATCGAGACAGGAAGAGTTTCGTGGCGGCAGTTACCAGCCACCGAGGCAACCACCTCACGAGCGTCACCGTGAACACGGCACATGCCGAAGCGGCAGAGGAAGCGGCCATAGCACTGGCCCTCACACAAACCAAAGCTACATACGTGATCTGCGACTCGCAAACGGCAATTCGCAATTTTGCAAATGGGCGCATCTCGCAAGAGGCATATCAGATACTCCAGCGACATCCCATACACCAGGGAGAGGCCGACGTTCATAACCGAAGGCATTTGCTATGGATCCCGGCACACACTGGAATGAGCACCCCCAACGAAGCGGCTCACGGCGTTGCTTGAGGCCTGACTCACCGAGCAGCATCGGAGGAAGAGCCCCCGCGGGGTACTGCAAACGTCTGGGCATGGGAGGATCGTATGACCAGTTTTCACGACATCACGGCACACTACCAATTACAAAGACGCATATACCCATTCCCTCACGCTAGGTTTGACAGGACGCAAGCAGTACACTTCAGACAATTACAAACAGACTCTTACAGAAACCCCAGACTCACGCACGCCATGTATCCAGACATGTACACTACAAACAGATGCACATCGTGTGGCGAGGTTGCCACACTAAATCACATGTTATGGGAGTGTCGGGACCTAACAAACAAGTCGGGCAGTGCCGACCCCTCCGTCTCTTCCACCGCCAGCCTCCAGTCACGCTGGATGAACACACTGCTCAGCTCTGACCTGACAGCACAACTCTGGGCCGTCCAGCGAGCCGAGGAAGCCGCTTCGAGACAAGGTCTCGGAACCGCGTCCGCGGCGGGTGCCCAGACCCACTAAAAGGATGCCGGACTCAAATCTTGTTGATTTGAAATAAAAGTTTACGCTCTCTCAAGGACGCTTTAGGTACACTTCGCAGAAACAGTCCACTTAATGCCACCAATTTTGTTGTGCCATGCGTCGCCTGCCTTGGTGCAGGAATAGCATATACGGAGTGTATTACTTAACTAGAGCCAAAGCCAAAAAAGAGGGCTACACCCTAGACGAAAAAAAGCAACGCTTCCTTAATATTGTTTGCAGTTCTTTTAGTTGCTCAGACTATTTTTTTAAGTACAGTCCGTTCGCTGTAGTCGGTGGCAACCTGAAAATTACAAACAAGCTTCACCCACCGAAACGCAGTGTGCATATGTCTCCAAAGTCTGGAGGAGAGCCGGGCCCGGTAAGAGTGTATAGCACTTTTACACAAATTATACACAACAAATCAGGCTCGCTTATGTATTTCACGCTGAGCGGTATTCCGTGTTTCAGACAGCCGTTTCCTCCGTACAGATCTGCCCTTGTGTCACGGGTTTCAGTATAAAACGCGCATGTCAAGTACAAATTTTATGACTGATCCACAAATCGGTACTCAGCCAAATGTGACATTTTAGCCTGAGACATCAATCATTTATTTTTCAATTACATGTTTGCATTTGCATTAACAGAGCAAAGTCATTGAGCTATGAGTGGACTCCAGCCGGCTTGGTTCTTTTTTCGTTTGTAATTCTTAAGTTCTGAGCTGCTATAGTTAGCTATAATAGATTATGCGAAATTTAGGTATTCGTTTTAGGGCATAAGTCACATTTCAAAACTTGTAGAGTGGGCTCAGAAACACCTAGTGAAGTCGTATTCATGACAATAGGCCTTCGGAGAATAGTTTTGGGAATGCCCGCTAGGTGGAGGAAAGTTCATGACATGGAAAAACGGACATTCGCCCGTCTTGTAGGACGCAGCTACGATGGAAACATATGCAAGTTTCTTAGGAAGAAAGCCTCGCAGGTAATAAAAAGTTCCTCCCGCACCTTCCACCCGTACCTTCCACCCGTGGGAATTTTTCAACTGCGAGGCTTTCTTTCTGACAAACTCGCATGGGTTTCCTTTGTAGCTTCGTGCTGCAAGACGGCTGAATGTGAATTATTACTTTTCATGACGTCAGCTCTCGCGCAGTTTGCTGTCCTTACCTCTGCAGAAAGCAATCGCAGTATTAAAATGACGCACCTGCGCTCTTGCGCGTTTGGATGGCAGGGCTCCAGAAAATGTCTCAAACGAATAAATTGTGCATGCCCAATCGAAAACCGACGAGTGTGCTTGCATCCGTGGTAAGTGATTGGTCTCTCACTGATAATTTGTGAGTCGTCAAAAACTACATGCGTAGAGTCAGCATTTTAACTCTTTCGTTACTCCCCCTATTGAAATCTATCATCGGCAATCGATGCTTTAGCTCGCCAATTTCTACATGTTGTAGCCGTTTCTGATCGACTTAAGGCCATCCAGTAGTTATTACAGGCACTGCACTTTCGGAATCAGTTACAATTTTCGCTCTCCGCCGACGTTGTGAGTTCTGACGGACCATTTTGCGAACAAATGTGCGTATGGTGCAGCGAAGTGAGGCGTGGCTGTCACCTTCTGCCGCGCTCGAGGAAAAAAGCATACTGCTCACGGTGATGCTGCACTAGCATTAAAATTGTGTATTCAAATGACTCCCAGCAAGCCAAGAATTAAATAATATCGCTGGCTCCGCCGTCCGACAGTGCTGAGTGGCGATAATTAACCGAAAATGACGCCAGCTCTTCACTATAGTGAGCTTTGGTTTGGAGACCGAGTCGTTTTATTTTTCTATAGTGTATTTCTGAAAGTCCCCCTCATGTCCAACATGTGGACCCGGCTTTTGCAACCAGTTTCCAAGAGTTTCAGTAACGCTTCTCGCGTACAATCCGGGCAAGGGGTGCTGCTGGTGTCACCGCGCAGTTATCGAAAGTCGCTCCCATGGCGTCGCCGCGCGGGTGCGTCGGGAGAAAAGAGTCGTGCTCGAAACTATGCTGCACCGCACTTCAATTCAGTGATGGGGACTCGAGTTATGATTCCGAAGATGACAGCAAAGCAGATTCGAGCTATGACGCCGACGATGTTCTCAGTCAACATGGGACATCTTCGGCTGTTCCCCAGCGAGTTTCCTTTACGGCCTTGAGTGGTTTCCTTCCTTGTGCGCACTTATCTGCCGATCTTTTTACACGACCTCAGAGCTCTGATGATGATCTGCAGTGTGCATACTTCGCTTAGTTATGATGCACTGCCATGGGTGGCAAAGAAACTTCCGTACACGCCAAGAAGGCTGCCCGTGGCACATCTTGGCTGAGCAGTACGGATCAGCGCAAGACAGCTTACAACAGCATAGGATTTCTTTCTAATCTTCTCCACAGAGGTTTTTAAGATAATTTGCAAAAATGCAAACAGGTATGTTTGGACGCATAATATCGTAGGTGCCTAGCTACGCTGAGAGAGGTCGGTCGGGGAAGAGGTGCAAGACGCTAGACAAAGTGGTGAAGCACATTGCTTGGACTTCTCATCGGACCATCCTCAGAAGATGCCGAAAAGGCGGACAGACAGACAGACAACCAACTTTATTTGATCCTGAGGAGCCACTGTGAGGACCTCCTAACGAGAGGCCATTCTAGCCGCTGGCCGCGCCCACGTGAAGGACAGAACGCCGTGACGCTCCGCTCTAACCTGGGCCCTCTGGATAACCTGGGCTTGCTTTCGGAGTACAGTGCTTCTGCCTAAAAGGCGGAACTGCAAAATGTGTCACGAGGACCGCGAAGATGAATAAAGACCCGACGTTTCGTGGGAAAAGTGCGGAGTGCACCTATGCTTCACAAAATCCAGGAACTGCTTCACCGCATGGCATGACCGATGAACTGGTCTTAGTTTCTGTTCTGTATCCGATGAACGGTGGCGTACTGAGCACCTATTTTTTCCGACACTATTCCTGCGTTATTTATCTTCGCAATATATATATATATATATATATATATATATATATATATATATATATATATATATATATTAAATAACCCAGGAATATTCTGAATTTTCTTTGATAGTACTGTTTATGTTGATATCATGTTTTTTTTATTTCTTTTTTTAACTGGCAGCACAAATGGCGGTTCCAAGAATTTTTGTTTTGCGTAATAATTTTTTAGGCAATTTTTGGAAAGGGCATTTCATTGCGGGTAAAATCCTGTGCTGCGATGTCTGCTGGAACAATTTATGTAGTGGTAAATAATTTTTTCCGAGCCCTATAAAGAAACTACTATTTTTCTCGCAGTAACAAAAGAGTTAAAACGCTTATTTCTCGTCAGAATACAAGAGTAGATAGAATAATCTGAACGCGGAAGTACGTGAAGGTGCGAATTCTCTAACAACTTTGCAACAAAGTTAGGGTTGCCATTTATACAATTTGGGTTTTATGGGTCTGGCATACATGCTGTTTGTATAGTGCTTAATGCTATTCCTGTGTCGCGATAGCATTGATAAGTTACAAATTGTTTGCTATTACTTCTATGCCATGTAAGTTTTGACGCGAAGGCGTCAAATGGCTGAAAAACAGCCGGCGTCTGTAGTCTGGAGGAGTGAATTGGCACCTGAATTCGTATTGGTTGCGACGTCATGTAACGAGCAGGCCTCGACGGAGCAGAGCGGGCGTTAGGGGACGTCTGTCTAACCAATAGCGCGCCAGGTGTTGCATGAGGGGAGAGAGCTTTGCCGCGACGCCACGTCACGCTCACTTTCGCTCCAGGAAGCCGGCGCATGGTCCGTATATCTCTCTCCCGTGCCCACTGGGCTTAGCTGCAGCGCGCCTGCCAGCCTTCCTGGCCACTGCTGCTTCCTCGATTGCTCGTCGCGTAGGATGTCAGTGGCGCGCGGCGTTGGCACCGCAGGCTGCTGCTGTTGCTTGCTGGCTCGGGCAGCACATTATTCGCAGCGTAAAACTCTAACAACCGCTCAGCGGCATTCAACTGAACATTACTGCTTTGACATTCACAATTGATAAGAAGTGCTTAGACGCCCTTAGGTTTTTTTTTTTTTGTATATGCAGTACATGCCATGTGTCATGTGCTGTTTTTACGCTATCAGTGTTCCATTCAGAAGCTTCTTTGTACTGCTTGTATTTTATGTGCTTGGTTACTTTCTTTTTCTTCTAATAATTAAAATGCGTGCCTTATAGCAGCCCAAAAGTCCTAGAAGAATGGAAAATAAATAAATAAACTGGACCATCGCGGGTTTCGACGTTGCCAACGAATATGTCGACGTACGCTGGACACCATAGGCGATATTCTTGTTTCTTCTATCTCGTTTGGACATGCGGACTTCATTAATTCGAATAACTGCTTAAACCGCTGCCCTCTTAAAAAGGTTTTCACCTTTGGGTCTTATCTTGTCCCACAACAATAATTGCCCTCTGCTTTGTCTGCGTTTCCTTTCTCGAAAAATTTGCACTCGCTACTTTCTGATCGAAAATACTATATCACGCTGATAACGCGCATGCCGTTCGAGACCTGGAAGTACTAAGGCTCGCAGCATAAAAAAAGGAGGCGCAAGCAAGGCAGATGACAACTATCGTTGTGGGAAAAAATACGCCCCGAAGGGTGCATACTTTTTTATAGAGTGTATTATCCAGACGGGCAAGATTGCACTGATGTCATTATTTACATATTTCGTGAGGTTTTTCTCAGAGTGAGGAGAAAAGAACCACGCAACAGTTGACCCTATGCAAACAACTTCATTGGGTTTTTTTTTTTTTTTAGCCTGCTGTAGAACTTTTTAACCACGATTTATGCCCTGAAATGCATGAGTAATCTATTGCCCAAATAAACCGCAACTAATTAACTCACTGATCACACTTCAGAGAATAGTCCCAGTGACTCAGGGAGACTCCGCACATTATAATGCTGTTCTCGTTTGTCTAATGTATACCTTTGGAATGTTATTCTTTGTCTCTAGTTAGATAAAACATTCTCTCTATGGATGGTCATGTGGGAATGACGCGGGCCGTTCTATGCAGCATGAACACAGACAGAACTTACAGGCTTTATTAGGCGTAGGGCCTTCTTAGAGATGAAATATGGGTAATCTACGCATTAAGCATTTCAGAACGCCCGTATGGTGTAATTCGCTGAAGCCTATACAACAGCATATATTTTCGAGCTCCATCCGACACTTCACTAAAATGAATGAATTGACAGCGAGATTCGTCGACTTTCTAGAACAGCTTTAGCTCGCTTATCCGGTGTGAAGAAATTCACGTCGGTGAAGACAGTTGGCCAAAACAAACTAGGTATTCCAGTAGCCCCGTCGTTTGTTTTGGCACTGTCAACAATTGTTCCAGACATTTGAAATTGTATCTGTTGCTTAAACCATGCTGTAAGAGCTGTTGCTTAAGCCATGCTGTAAAACGTACTGTTGTACAAGGTACGCTCGCGGTAGGAGACCATTCATTATGCGCCAGTGTGAGAGTCACTAGAACCGGGCACGTGGTGTCAAGTCACATGCTCAATGATAGGTTACTTCTGAACATACTCGGAAAGCTTATTTCTTAATTAGCTTTAGAAAAAACGCACACGGAGGAAGCGGCGCAAATAGGAGCGCTTCGTACAAGCATATTGACGCACGCATACTGTTTGTGTTCTCAGTAAACGTTTCCCATCGGCCACATGATCTCTCAGCGCAAGACAGGCCTTTCCGTATCGGAAGTTTCTCGAATGTTATCAATGGTTCTATCCGTTGTCTATGTTGTTCCCTAACCTTGGCTAATCAGAATGCACGCGCGACAAGACTAGCGTTGTACATTCTAGGCTGCACGCGAGCACCAGCGATTAGCTTACAACCTACGATGAGCCTTGTTTCAATAGCCGACGCGTCTGACCCGTACAACTAAGATTTTGACGATCGCCGGTGGTGCTACCCGCTACCGTTGCGCATTGAGTGCCACTTGCTTTTCTGGGCACAGGCTTGCTCAATATATAGATAGTTTTAGTGGGTCAAAGTTCTCGTTAGTGTTTAGTTTTTTACTCTCACTGAAATGTGGCAAAATTTCACGTACTTTGCGCCCACATTCCTGTTTGTTTTCCCCTGCATTTATCATCAACGTTCTTGTTTCACGCTCCAGCGATTCCGCATTCCAGACTTCACTTTATGCCTCTCGCGTTCGTAGGAGGCCCTAATCGTGAGATTTATGTATTTTCTTCGGAATGACGAAGCCATTTCCGGGACACGTAAGAAGAAATCGTTCATGTCCATCCCCCTTTCTATGTATGCGTCTCTGTAAGTAAATTCACCTGTTCGAAGCTCTTTTTCTCATTGTGGCCCGATGTTTTCCATCAATATTTCTAACTGTTCTCATACCAGCTTTTATGAGCCAGAAACTCGCGAAATCTCGGCCAAATAATGGTTCTCAAGATGCTTTTTTTGTATATTAGTCATACATCCGCACGGTGAGTGCAACAGTTCCCAAACATTTTTTTATCTGTAGATAGCAAGCACCCGCTGAAACACATGCCTCCGGTTGCGAAGAAAATTCTCTGTATAATACTAAACAGTCTAAATATTTCTTGTTTGATATGCGTCTACTTGTGTAGACGGATCAAATGCGGTCCTTAAAGGTGGCTTTTCCACAGTAAACACACCTGTGCGGAGAAGCGGGCATTTTTTATTTACATTCGTTGGGCGGTTTCGTTCGCGATGTCGCAGACGCTCTTGTGTCCGCTTCAGTCGGCGTCCGGACAACCCTGTGCTTCCTCGCTGCAAGCGAGCTGCTATATTTCAAACCGAAGCTATTTGCGAACCTCGCCCGGTTTTAGTTACCCTAGGTACTGCGCGGCGGTTCTCAAGCCGAATAGGCCAACCAATCACAGTGGAGGACCCGCGCGACATCACCGCTGGGTTCCTTGCACCGCCACTATATGGCACTCGCCTACGCGCATCTGCTCGGTCCAAAGAGCAAGGCATTGCTGAATAATGCGATAGAGCAAGGGATTAGAACAAATACAATTGTGGTTGGATTGCGTGAAAGTAAGATCCAACTCATGTACAAAGGCCAAGGTGATAAACATAAGAGGAGCTCGTGCAGGCCAGTTACGGCAACGTCGGCGACATATATAACGACAATGCAAGCCATAAAATGAGAACTGTCGAAGTGGGTGGAAAAAACTCACCGATGGTTACATGACTCCATAACGCAAAATTTGAGCGCCGCTCTTACGTGTTTTCATTTCGCGTGTCATTATTTTGTATTGTGAATATATAGGTATACGGTTTATATTATAACCTGCCGCGTGCAGCACATTGCAAACGGAGCCAAGTGTGACGCAACTGCCTCCCTAAACGGGAGATCGCGAGAGGCTGCGCGTGGGTGCAACTCACAGCAGCTGCCGACCTCCGCTCATGCAGAGCTTTGTTTTTCTGTATGGTATCGATGGACGCGCTTGCCGTATGCTTTAGAGATGGTATCATCGGTGAACAGACGATGGCGTGCTACTCTGGCGCTATCTCGTTGCGGTCGTCGCCGCAGAGCCCATCTTACGCGGTACTACGCTGTTCTTCTTTCCGCCTCATGGTTCCGCTGCACGTCCCTCTTCCACTTTCCTCCTCACGCTCTCTTCGCTATCGCCGTCTTTCAGCCCCGATGCGCTCCGCTTTCGCTCTTTTATTCTTCGCTGTGCTCCTTTCCTCTGTTACACCGTGGACGCCTAGGGATGCCAACGGGGGCTCAACGTAGGGACAGGTGCCTAAGAGCTGCGCTCTACGAAAGGATGTACTGGGTGAAATAGCCTACTACAACGTAGACAGTTAATTGTAATGGGATATGCTACAGCCCGAAGGCATAAAATGAGATTACGGGATGACGAGATACATATAGAGAGAGACAGCCGAGAATAAATTTTATGGGAAGGGCGAAAATGTATTGAAGTGGTGGAAATTCACCATGGACTGAAGCAAGGATGTCCTCTGTCTCCATTGCTGTTAACACTTTATGCTAGGGGCATAGAAAGATGACTGGAAAACAGGGAATTGGGGTGTGATTGATCCTAGATGTGAAGTTGACGACAGGTGCAACAGAAGGTCCCCGGACTCTTGTATGTGGACGACGTAGTGCCACTAGCGGACAACGCAAGATATTTACAAACACTTGAGAATGTCTGTGGCAAGGCAGTGACATATCTAGGATTTAGGTGTAGCACAGAGGAATCGGGAATTTTGAGTTTTAATGTAGAGACAAGTAATTCCGTGGTTTCAATACAACAGCAAGTGATGCTCATATAGTGAAGCAATGTAAGTACCTAGGCGCACACATAAGCGAAGGAAAGACTCACTCAAGCACCTACGAAGATTATCTTAAAATAAAGAGGAAGCGGACTGCAGTAATAATGAAACATAGAACACTTCGCGGCCACAATAAATATGAGGTGGTGCGTGGAATCTGTAAAGCAGTAATGGTGCCAGCGTTATCAACCGTAAATGCTATTCTGTACTTCAAATCTGATATCTTGTCGCGGTTTAAAGTTAACCAAAGATAGGTAGGCCAGTTGGCATTGGGAGCCCCCAATAAAACCATAAATAAGGCAGTGCAGGGTGATATCGGTTGGGCCTCTTCGGAAGTCCTAGAAACGGAGAACAAAGGTTTTGAAAAAAAGACTCAGGGACACGGACCAAAATAAATGACCGGCTAAAGTGCACAAGGCCTCTTCAGAACTCCGAGAAGCGCAGGGCGAAATAAGTTTTGAGGAAAAACTCAGGAACATGGATCAAAAGAAATGGCCAACTAAAGTGCAGAAGTATCTGTAATGAAAAGCGTGGACAGGGAATCAAGCAAGTGGTCAAGAAAGTTGACAACCAACTGCAGGGTAATATAGACAACCAGGAATCATCAGAAAGAAAGTGAGAGATACACAGACAGAAATTAGAAGGGAAAATCTGTACGATAACACGAAGGGAAGTGCGTTGGTAGATGAACCTCAACCTGGTTGCGTAACAATAAAGAAATACCGGAGCTAACGTGAGGCATGTGTGCAACACATCTCCGGAGACCGCTCAGCGCATCGTTGTGCAATGCACACGTATTCAGTCTGTGAGACCCATAGGTAACGCATACCTCATGGAAGCGCTTGGATATAACGTGGACCGAAGCATCATCCGGTCAGCAGACGAGATAAGCAAGAGACATGCAGGGTATTGGGAAGACATTGATATCACTGGATCCGTTACAGGCATAGGTAGTGGCACAAGGCAGATAAATTCTGAGGAAGAGAAAGGATTATGGGTGCGTATACAGAAATGCTAGAATCAAAAAACATGTGCAGAAAACCTGATTAAATCAAACAGGCTAGGTGACTATTTCTCAACTCCCCGTTTCAAAGGGCATGCCAATAAATCATCATCGCAACGTTAGCGGAGGCGGAATTATTAACCTGTCGACAATGCCCGGTTAAGGCTTCCCGTGTAACTTTGTGCGGACAGGCAATAAACACAAACTCGTCTTTCGACTCTTTATGCACTCACACAAAGCTTCACTGTGTATAGATTCCAACTCGTTGAATCAGCTGCTTTTGTTTTTTTTTAGAACAGCGAGGAGGAGCTCAGAAATGAGAGCAATTGCGTTAAATAGTTCATTCGAGCGCGGCACAAGGTGAACTAAAAACAGTTATCCCAACGTGGATTAAGTCGACATCTTGCGTCTTCGAGCCAATAATTTACGATACTCGGATGCGGCCGCGATACCCGAAGGAACAGATATTATTGTGCAGTGACTTTCCAATGTGAATTTGCACGTTTCACGTAGCCTGTACCTTTGTAAAACCACTTTCGCAATTTCGCGTCCAGTAGTGAGAGCATCACTCGCACTTCACATAATAGGACGCTACCCATGTAATATTGCCTTTCTTTTCATGGTCGTGATTACCGTATATTTGTCATTACTGTAAGCTGCATGAATGTGCTTATCGCTCGCGCCTCTCCCAGTTGCCCTCTGTTTGGTTGAGCGCATGCAGATTCGTCTAAATTGTCTTCGCGCAGGTAATGTATGGGGGGACGGGGTGGGGGGGGGGGGCGGGGCGGAGGGGTTTAAGTTTGTTTGTGTATTTGTCCAAAGCGTGCGAGCGTTGGCATTTCCTGCTCAGTCGAAATCCTTGAACCTTTTGCTCGCCGTTTTTGATGTTACTGCTCACGAAGCTCACCCAGTATCCCTAGTTCTAGCAGCGTTGCCGAAATGATACTATCTTAGACACTGCTCTCGTGTACGTGGTTCTACGCTGTGCTTCGTAGGGAATATTTAAATAAAATGTTAAGCACCACGCAGTTGCGGTTCATTTAGACAGATGAGGGTTATTCAAAATTTTAGGAGAAAGCTTGAGCCGCTAAGTAATTTGTTCATTAGTAACTATATGACATCTTTCATGTTGTGGCCGTGCGACCGGGAGTATCCGGTTGGCGTGCATTTCCAGCAACTGCTTTGCCAAGGCTTTTCTTACGTTGGTGACAATGGTATTTAAACTGTGTTGTATGCAATAGCTCGATGCCTCGGAGAATGCTAAATTACGGGTATAATGTTTTTGTTCCGTGATCATCACGGGCTCATCTGGCAACTGTAAGTTTGGAATATTACCTGGGAAAGCTAGCACAATTAAACCAGCCTTTTTATTTCCACATCTATAATTGCTGGCACATGCAGACGAACTGGTCCACGTCCCTAATCACACAGTGGGGCCATGTGGCGACGCGAGAGTTGAGTAGTTGCGCAGTCTCGTCAGTCACGCTGAGTAACTATAACGTGTGTGAAATGCGACACCGGAGAGTAGCCTACTTGAGATGATGTTGAGTCGTCAAGGGTTTACGTGAAAGACTGTGGACCATCCATAAATCGTTACGAATGGCGTCAATTGCTCGCAGCGCACTCTTCTCGGCTTTCAATTTCGGGACACACGACCGTGTTTTGTCGCCAAAAGGGTCAGCTCTCTCAATTATTCCATATCCTACATCACACTGAACCCACTGAGACTTCACTTTGAGCGCCTGCATACTCCCAATATTTTTAAACAGCGCCAGATATTGGTTAGAGAATTCCTCACCAGACAGGCCACAATTTAGCCACTGTAGAGCTGAGTTAAATTTCGTGAGTACCCTGTCGTCTTCTGCGGCATAGGTCTGTTCTTTTCTTAGACCGACGGCGATTGCAACTTTTTGCCGTATTGTCGAAGAAAGCCACAGCTGCGAACGAGACATACCAGCACATGTTATGCAATATGCTGCTGCACAGCTATGGATATCCGCGCTCGCCTACGCATCCGTGTAGGCTTGCAGGCGGTAGCAGTTTATTATTATTATTTTTTGCCTAACTATCATAGAAGCACTCCGTTGACTTGAACTCGCTGTCGAAGACGTCATTTGTTCCATAACGGTGGGTACTTACGAAATGACACAAAGGCTAACGATGCCATAGTTCACTACACTTTGCCATACTTAGGTAAAAGTTGGTTAGAAGTGAATTTCAGGCACATATATATTTAATGGACAGCACTTAATTAACTATGAAAGTCAGGCGGATGATTATTATTCCTGTACACACCAGACAACTAAATGCTGCTTCCCGAGGTCGGGGGAAAAATGTTATCCTTACGTTCTTGTTGTCTTTTGAAGTGTAGATGTTGTATAAGCTCCATAAATATTACTATTAACCATAAGAAATATTTTTGCCGTAAACTTGTGTTTCTCGCCGCAATAAAAAATAATAACAAACTGCAAAATTGTGCTTGGAGAAAAAAAACAAGATATACCCAATGTACGTCTCTTCTGTACCTTGTTTCAGTTTTCTTTTTAATTTTTGTTAGGAGATCAAAACAAGCCTCGCAAATTTCTTTAGGCGAAGATTGAAATATGAAAGTTTCGGGAGGCAATATTTGGTGAAGAGGAATGAAACTTTATACAGTAAGTCTGTACCGGTTCCTCTGTTTTATTCTACATGTTTCTGTAACAAATGGGCCCTAAAGGACATAAAGATTAGTTCCAGCTCACAGCATAGCTATGCATGCAAGTTTCTGAATAACCCATTAATCAAAAATCAGGCAAGGTCAGTTAGCAAACTAGATCGCGGCGTGAGCGGACACTTTACACTTAGCCGATTTAAACATGATGCGTAAGAAACAACAAACACTTGTTGCGGACTCGCACACCTAAGAATTATTATGGGCTACGCGCAGAAGAATCGCCGCCTTCTGGCGAACAGCAAGAACGGGTCAACGCGACCACAGCGAATGCCCTTCAGAGTGTGAGTTTCGGTGTCACAGTAATTGAGTCGTTAGTCAATTCAGTCATTAGTCATTAGTCAATTGAGCACAGTAATTCAGTCATGGTTGAGCACTGTATTTCAGCATCGGGTTTCAGCACACGAGTTATCACAGAACAGCTAGACTAACACGACCATTGGTCACAGTCAGAGAACTAGACTTTTCGAGGCTGCCACAAATAGCGCTTGGAATGAGAAGCCGCGTTTACAGGTGGCAGGCGCTCACTGAAATACGCCTGTAATTTAGATGCCTGCCGCATAATCTTGAAGAAGGGGGACTGCGCTTCCTGTGCGCGGCTTCTCCAAGCTTGCGTCGGTATATAAGCTGACAAACGGATATGTCAGCGGAAACATGCTGCGACACTTTCCAATTGTAGTCCGTGATATATTATGTTCAACGCACTCGGCGATGTCGCTAGTTCCTCCCGAGTGCCGTTTGGTTTTTCTCCCAGACGAGGTAAATCTCTTGGTTTTTGCTTGCTTCGAGATTCTGTGACACCAAAATACATGCCTCATTTCCTAGGGCATTCAGTGCAACCTCAATTTTTTTTAGTCGGTTTAGAGTCTTTGCGGTAATCTTTTTTCTTTCTATTTTTTTTTTCTTACTATCAAATGTGCGTGCCTAAAGTGTAGAAAAAGAAGTGCTCTAATGGACGGGTACTCGTAGAGAAAGAGAGAACAAGGGTGAGGTTAGAGCGGGCCTCGATTCTCTTTATTTCTTCCAACATTACTTTTATACATTTCGACTTGACAATTTTATGAATTTTCGTATTGAGAGAATTTTCCTAATTCAACCCAGATCTTGGTCAATAACCCGCCGTGGGATTGCAGTACGATATCCATCGTAGAAGGATATCGCACACTAATCCTCGGTGTTCAAGTCAGCCTCTCGCGTTTGTAATATTAAGTGCTGAAAACCGCGTGCGGACACCTCTTTTTCTCTTCGCAGGCGTCGAGGGGCTCTCTGCTCTGCTACGAGTGGTGACGAACGATAAACGTGGAGGGGAAGATTGAGTCCTGCGCAAGTCAGATGAGATATCGCACGTAACTTCTGCTAATAAACCGTCTGAATACCAGGCGAGCGGCCTGACGAGCGCAAAACACGATGATCATTCAGGAAGCCATGTCTCATGAATGCGCACGATGCTGACATTCCGAAGCTTAAAGGTATGCGTGGCAGTCTTTCTTCATGCTACGACATGCTCTCCAAAATTGATGACGAGATTGAGTATCACATACCGGGCGATGAATTAGAAGTACTATACGCGACTACTTCTCAGTACAACGGCCAGACAACCAGAGTGCTTGCTGAAATAACTTGTCGAATTGAGGTGTTGCAATGAGCCGAGAGAGCCCACGGTATTCCTCTGCAATCACCATCTGTAGAGCCTAACGTCACGGATAACGCTGCCTTAGCGCACAGTTTTGGTCGACCGAGTCTTCGGAAGCCCGATATGCCAACATTTAAGGGAGACATAAATAATTGGCCCGGATTCTGGGAGCGGTTCGAGCAGACAGTCCATTTAATAACGCCCTCTCATCAAAAACGAAAATGTTTTTTTTTTTTTTTACTTACGAGGGTATGTCGCTGGAGGAGCCTCGTCCGCAATTGCGGTATTGCAAACATTTGAGTCTTGTTAGGGTGATACTGTCGACATACTCAAAGAGCGCTTTGGTGGTCGAAACAGAATCGAGCATCATCGCCTAGCCGCTCTGAAGAACATTGCCCACTTTAAACTAGGCACCGACGTGCGAGGCCTCAGACCACTGCATGATGCTACGCAGCTCCACATTCCTTGCCTGAATTTCCTCAACGTGCCTACGTTAAGTTCCTCAGCAATGCTTATCGCCATATTGCAAAAGTCTTTATCATACGATATCATTCTTGCGTTTATTAGGGAGCACCGAACTAAACCCTTGAGGAGGGACTCATCGGATCACACTGAACTTGCATCGGAATCAACTTGAGGAGCGGCTTCCCGAGATGCCAATTAAGCAGAATGAACCACTGGCATTCATTCGCGTCGATTTGGAAAGTCGTGAGAAGTGCGTTACCCCATGCGAAAAAAAAAACAGTGTCAAGGAGCTCAAACGACAGTAAGAAATGCATTTGTAAAGAAAAAAAAAGTGGACAGTTTCTATTTTTGCCGCATGAAAAAGCGTGGTACGCGTGCGTATGACGGCGACCTCTCACTGGCTGCCTGCAAGGAAGGATAAACTCGCCAAGGACAATACTTGTTTTCGATGCACGTCCAGAGGTGATCCGGCGCGAAGCTGTCAAGTTAAGATGACGTGCTCGCCTTGCCATGGAAGGCTTGAACAAGCATGTGCGATCCCTCATACCGGAAAACGAGTGTCGATCCGGAGGCCTTCGGAAGATGCATAGCAGTATTCGTTTCCTCAGAAACATCAATCTCAGGCTCCAGAGAGAAAACTAGCCGAAGGTCCAACCACAGGTACGTTGCCGCGTTACCGTGGAAGGAAGATTGCAAACACCCCATCAGTGACAACCGTCACAGTGCCGTCAACCGTCGATAGAACCTGGTGAGTAGACTATAACGACATGAAGGCTTACTTGAACTCTACAATACAGTCATATTACAGTATATGTCGCATGGCCTAGCAGAAGTTGTGCCCAAGGAAGTTCACAATCGCCATACAGTTTTCTACATGCCACATCAGGAGGTCATCAAGAAACAGCTGCATCTTCCCATGCTACGGGACTACTCTCACTCTACGACTGTCTGGAAAAGGAAGCCAACGTAAATCCAGAGCTACTGCGTGTGCTACTTCGTTTTCGTTGGTTTTTAATAGCCCTAAACTCAGACATCGAAAAAGCGTTCCTGCAGACTGAAATACAAGCGCCAGACAGAGATGCTTTTCGATTTCTTTGGTTAGATACCACGCCACACGATGCGCGTGCTTTTTCGGTCAAGTTTGAGCCCATTTCTGATGATGGCTATTATCCATAACGATCTAGACAAGTCTAGTGCTGAAGACGAGAAGGTGGCGGTGAGTCGAAAGAAGTCATTTTACGTTGATGATTCACTGATTGGAGTAGATACACACGAAGAACGCCTTCAAGTTTACGAAAGGACGAAGACGATCATGAATGACGCCTGATGGAACCCCTGAAAGTGAACTAATAACAAGACTTTGCAAGAAGTTTTATTAACAAAGGAAAAAGCAATATATGGAGGAACTAGCGATGTTACGGTCGTATTTGGCATGCAGTGGGATGAAAATCACGACAATTTTGAGTTTACTCTGGAACCAGTAGTAGAATGCTCAGTATCAACAAAAAGACAAATACGAAACGGTAGTTACTAAAGACGGCATTTAGGATATTTGATCCTCTTTGAGTACTTCCACCCTTCACATCGAGAGCGAAACTTGTATTTCAACAATTGTTGGTTCGGAATGTTTCGTGACCCAAGGATATTAGGAAGCCTTGGAGTGAATGGTGCAAGGACGTCTTACAGATTAGCTCGATTAGAATCCCGCGCTGCGTAAGAAGCAGTCTCCAAGGAACGACGGATACGACGGAACACCACATTTTTGTGGATGCTACTTTGAGAGCGTATGGTGCATGCGCATATCTGAAGGCGACGAACCTGAAAGGCGACTCCATTACTAAGCTCACAACAGCAAAATGTCGACTTGCACCGATGAAAACGCTCACGCTGCCGAAGTTGGAGCTAATGTATGCAGCTATAAGAGCAAAGTTGTTGAAGTACCCCCTACCTGCGTAGGATATTCGACATTTTGCTTGTACTATATGGAGTGACTCTAGTATTGTTCTTAGTTGGATCCGAGGAAGCGGGGATAAGCTGAACCAGTTCGCCAAGGACAGAGTGTGGGAAATTTTAAGTCTAACAATCCTGAAGAATGGCGATACTGTCCAGAACAAGAGAATCCGGCAGACATGTTCACACGCTGCGAATCTGCAAAGACTCTTTCGGAAAGCTGCATCTGGTGCAGTGGTCCTAAACTGTTCACGCAAGTGAATTCAGAATGGCCTGCAGAAGCAACTATAGAACCAGAGAAAAAGGTTGGGCTAGGAGATGACACTGCAGTGTTTAAAACAAGAATTCTACGCTGAGAGATCTGCATCCATCTTTTTCTTTTAGCCACAAAGGAGCACTTAGTCTTCGCGGACTAGTTCAAGTGATGGATGGTACCTATCAGGAGAAGCATCCTATCATTCTTCCATGTAAGCATGCGCTTACAAGACGGATTATGACAGCTGCGCACTGCCGCGTTTTACATGGTAACGTGTCATGCACAATAATGCAAGTGCGGCAAAGATTTTAGTTATACAGGCTAGGCAAGAGGCCAAAGAAAGTAATCAAGGCAAGTTTTTTGTGCAAACGACACAACACAAAAACGACTGATGTGAAATGTGCTCCTTCACCTGTAGAAAGGATAAAATGTGTTGACCCTTAGAAGTTGTGCAAGCCGATTTCGCAGGTCCGCTTTACGAAAAACAAAGGCAGCTCGAGTCTGGCACCATTAGGTCTTTCCTTTTGCTTTTCACTTGAGTGAGTACCGGAACGGTGCACTTTGTACTCACTAATGGTCTGTCAAGGACGGTCTTCCTCCACGCGTTTCGCACATTTCTATTGCACAGAAGAGTTCCTCTATCTATTCTGACTGCGCTCTGACACTCCAAAGAGCTTCACTGGACTTGCAAACACTTCTACAGTGTTATAAATGACTCACCTTTTGCCAGTTTCCTTTCTTCCCATCGCATTGAATGGAAGTTCATTGTACCAAGTGCACCATGGTGAGGAGGTTGGCGGGAGAGGTTGATACGGTCTATGAAGTCGGCGCTGCGCAATAGACTTGGAAAACACACGCTCGGCAGCGAAGAGCAAACATTACTGGTGGAATGGAGGCCGTAGTTTCTAGACCACTGACCTATACGTACACCGACGCAAAAGAACTTCCTCTGAACTATCCAGCCAATTCCTTAGTCGTAAAATCTTTCTGGATTGAACCGAAGTACGGCGGCGACGAATACCAGAGCTGAATTTTGCAGGCATGCCAAGAAGACCTCATTAGAAGACTTCGATACCGGAACAAGCTTCTCTGTTGCTCAGTTGGAAAAAAGATTATCTTCTCGAACTTCGTTCGCTTCACCACTACCGAACATCGACAAAGAAACATCTAAAGGTGGACGACACGGTGGTCGTCGAGGAACCAAATGCCTCACGATGCGTTTGGCCAATCGGAAGATTAACTGAAGTTTCTCATTGACGTGACGGATTGGTACGAACCTGCCGAGTTCAGATTCAGGACGGGAAGTTAACAAGGCCTGGGCAGAAACTGTACCCATTGGAGATGACACCTGTTTCTTCGGGCAGGGAGAATGTAGAAAAAAAAAGTGCTAGAATAAAGAATGAGCGCTTGTAGAAAAAGAAAAGAGATGGAGGATGAGATTCTAGGGGGTCCTCGCCGTTCGAGTCTTATGTTGCGTTTTCAATCTAAACAACGTCAAGCCCAAAGAGCCGATATGATGATCAAAACGAGAACGAGATGAAAGCAGCAACCAACCTTTCCAGATATGTACTTCTCTTTTCCAAGTGCGACATATGCTCTCCTCGGCACAGTAGTATAAGCAAGATTTCTTTAAACGGGAGCGAGGGTAAGGCAGGTGGATAAGGCAACGACTGAAGGTGTTTAGCAGTTAGGGTCTATAATTGAAAAGAAGGATGTGCTACTCAGCATACCTCACGTGTTATAACCCATCCTTCCTGGAGACTGACAGGCGAACACGGACTAGCTATATGCACTGCAGTGTGGGAAAGTCAGAAAACGCCGCAAATCACTTCTTTTAAAGACCATTTAAATCCGCGAATAGAAGCAATTAAGCCATTAAAATAGCCATATCCATTAAGGCTCCAATAAGAAATATAGCTAGAATGTAGATTTTTTGTACCTGCAAAGCACACATCTGAATAAATGAAACTGAGCAGAAAATTTGCTTCAACATGTGACGGAAATACTAAACTACAGAAATACAATTAGGATACACAGCCTCGTATTCGCAAAGAAAGGAATGGGTGATAAAAGTATGATTGAGATACGTAATTCAAGGTATCTCATGTGGAACTGCGAAGTGATCAAATGTATTAGCCGTGTTCCACGAAATATTGTACTTTGTAGTAATAGTGCAACTGTAAAAATACGAATTAAAGAAGCTTTATTCCGCTCTTTACAAAGCGGAAAGGGAGAATGCACACGTAATATATACACTGTGGTAGCGTAAGAAACCCTCTGGTCGCATACACAATCTTCCAGCGATAGCACGAAATCCCACACAACAGTTTTGTTTCAACCCCAAAGTAAGAATCGTGAGCACGCTTAGAAAAGTCGCAGAAAAAGAAATTCAGCAAAAGCACAATGTAAAATATACCATTAAAGAAGTGCTCCATAAACAAAATAAGTTGTAATGGTAGTACAATAAGCTTACTCCTTCAGTGTTTAAGATATCTTTCATGATAAATTCTAAAGTTTGTTCACTACGTTTGTCTCGGTAACGAGTAACTGCGCATTAATCTGCACTTCTTGTTAAGCAAGTTTCGCTTAATGTTGAAAGATTGCAACAAATTTGAGGTAACCGGCTGTACAGGAAGTGAAAGCCTAATATAATTTAGGGATCTATCTTTGTGCACGTATTATTGATTTACATTGCATCAATCTTAGAGCTTCTGGAAAACAGCCTTAGGTACATGCTGATGCACTCATTCTTTGCTTAATACACAGTTCATACTAGCTGCTTTAGAATTCGTTTTGTGGCATGCCACTAAAAATTACAAGGAAAACATTCCTATTTCGATCTCTCTAAATTTGGGGATGAAGAATATAAAATAATAAAATTGTCTGAAGCGCACAAACTGCTGAAGCTGTTGTCAGAGTATGCGCGAACATACATAAATATAGTGGTGGCACAGCGTATCATATAGACGTTGCGATGGTAATTTGCCTTCTTTCCTTAGAGACGCGACCTGCTAGAGCTTGATTGTGACAACTGAAACAACAGAAAAAGTTAGATTCTTCAAAACGGTTTCTCTACTGCCGAAAATGAGCCAACACTCGCTGATAACCACAACAAAGAAGGCTGCGTCACCTATGAAGGCGCACGGCGTCTGGGAAACGGTATAGAAGCAGCTAAATTTAACTGGGACGCCGCTAAGTTAGCATCAGCAACGCCTCCTCTACTTAAAAAAAAAAAACTAGAGGAGGCGCTGGCATCAGTGACCTCCCTCTGGCATGTATACGACAAAGTTCGACATTAACAGCTCAAGAAACCGGACGAACAGAACAAAGCAGACAAAGCGCTAGCTATCAACCAGTTTGGTTCATCAACCAATTTGGTTGAGGAACCAATTGGTTGATATCGAATGCATAGCCAGGATGATCGGTTCAAGCAATCATCCAGCCAACAAATTGACTAATAACGAGCGATTCGTCCGTTTTCGACTATTCGTACTGTCCATTACGCTGTTAATGTTCAGCTTCTACATGTACCAAGTGAGCAAAGTAAGCATTCCACAGTTTTATTTTATTTTATTTATTCATTTAAGTATGCATTGAGCCTTTTGCACAGCTTCATACAGGGTGTGGGCTATATAAAATGTACATGGGTATAAGAACAGGAAAAATAAAAAAAAAGTGTCTGATGCTGCCATTCAACAAAATTGAGTTCGCCTTTCCTGCGAATCAATCAGAAATAACAAAACGTGGTCAAACAATGACGCTGTTAGTCATGTGACGTTATTGAAGTTACGGGGGATCACATAACTACCACTGTTCAGTGCATTGCGATAAGTACAACACAAGTCATATGTAGCTTACAAATACACGACTACGATTGCACAAGTAAGTTTTTCTACGTATACATACGGGGCACGATAATGGGAGCTACACGCTGAAGAACTTTCACGCGCAACCAAAATGTGACTCCAATGTTGCAACAAAACCATCCACAGAATCTGATTCAACAACTTCCTTTGGCAACATTTCAGATTTTGATTGCCCCCCGAAAAGAATGAATAATTGAGCGTGTTGCAGTGCCTAAGATACTTCCTGATGTGTTTATAATGACCGGCTCTAACGGAGCATCGACGCGCTGGGTGCATGTAATCTCGCTTATTTGTATTGATATTGTCGTGATACAGCACAAAAACAAACATCGTGACAGCAACGCCACCCCGAGAAACAAGGGTAGGCAGCCCTGCTTGGTTAATAAGAGCACTAATGCTGTTGTGTCGAGAATATCTATATATCGCAACGCTTTTTTTTTTTAGTGCGGCATTATTCTTAGCGTACTTCACGCATTTTCTGGGGGCTATGCATCTATCCATGTTTGTTTGCTTATATTGTGTTTGTATCTGAACCGTTTTCCCGTTTGCATGGGTCACTGGATAGTTCGTGGTCGAATGGATAGCTCATCGCGCTGATGTGCTAAGGGAGCCTGGGTCGGAAGCAGCCATCGGACCAACTTGGGTCACTGAACATGTGGGAATGTGTACATATATACCGCTCCTCAACGAACCTCTTTCACGCCGGCATCTTTAACTGCAAGATGTGGCAGTGGGTAGTTACGACCGTTCGAAGGAACTCTTTGACGTAAAAACAAATAAGAAAGTAAGAAAGTTTACATGGTGTGCTTGTGAGTGATACGGGTTAGTAGTTATGGGGAAAATGTGCTTTACCTGAATTATCAACAGGAAACACCTTGCCTACCTTCCAATCGCCTGGAAAAGTAGAAAATTCTAAAGAATGAAGGAAAATATTAGAAAGGATAACCGAGCGATATATTTCGATCATTTTAAATGTCTTGGAAGTAGTGAAGTCGCAGTCAGGCGAGAAATAAATCTTAAGGTTACTAATAAGGTTCCCAATGCTGGCAAAATTCACGCTAATGAGATACATGAGAAGGAAGTTGCGGTTATTTGATATCCGCATAGAAACAGGGATGGTATCACATCACAAAAAGGCAGACGCATTATTTAACGACAGAACAACATTGGTTAGGAGGCACAGTATTGTTATAATCTCGTGTCAGGTGAATAAGACGATTATCCGAGCCGCTAATCATATATATTCCAAAAATTGCGTGGATTTGTTTATAGCAAGTTCGGCAAAGTATACTGTTAAAAACGAATTTTTGGCGCATGCTATACAATTGTTGTACTCTGTGTCAACTTTAGAGTTGGTAATTCAATGAGTCGAATCATTGGTTCGCTTCGCACTGCGAAAGAAACTGTTTATTCTTGTTGAATAGCCATTATAATGGTAAAGTCAATCATGCCTCTCTGAAATAGAAAATTATCTCTCGTAACTGCATAAACCAGTTCTGTTTACCAGCAGGCTCAGAAAAATATCTCGCGTATTCAGGAAGAAGCGATTCCATTTCAGCCGTCATCGATGCAACGTCTGCTCGGCTAAAGACCAGCATTTCCAGCGCATCTAGGCGGCCGCCATGATGATGATGATGATGGTGATGATGATGATGACGAGGACGATGACGACGACGGGGGACTGCAGCAATGGCGCAGGCGGCAGCAGACCACATCGCCTTTACGGTTATCAGTCGCCTGCCGTGGCTGGTTCCGAAAGCACTGCAGCCGTCTTGTGGTCGCTGAAGGCCGGTGTGTTTTCTGTAATGCGTTCACACCTCAGATCAGAGAAACATGCCGCGGAGATAATTTAGCGAGAGCACCCTGCGGCATGGTCTGCTTCAACGGAGCTGCCGCGTCATGTGCGTACTGCAATTGCAACGTCGCGTTGTTGGCCAAGCTTCTTTCTGCGAAGTTTGCCTAACTACACACGTTTTCAGGGCTTTCAGCTCGGCATGAAAGATACTATAGGACATCTAGCACGCGATACCTCGTTTTTTTTTCTAAATACGAGTATCATATTTGTGCCGCTTGCTGCCGCCATACATTGTGCTGCATTTTTACCTTGCTGTATCATCTCGATCGCCGTGTGATCGTAGCATATCACGAACGATATGAGTACAGTAATGTTATATTCTATGTTTGGCAAACTGCACACAGTCGCCGGGAAAGCTCTAGCTCCTACGTGTCAACGTAAGACTTCGGCACGAAGCAAGCATGAGCAGTGTTTCACACTGACGACGGACACCCTTAGCAGTATGAACAATTAGTGGATCAGTGCAGTGAGCACAAGATAGACGCATTGCATTTTATAGCACGTGTGCGGTCACTTACAGTCGCTTTATTATTTTCTCCTTCGTAGTCAATGGAGAACACGCAATAATTTGTGTGTGCGTGTATGACGTCGCTTAAAGGGGCACCAGCTCTGCCCGGAAAGGCTCAACCTGCTTCTCGTGTGGTTCAATGTGAGTATCGCACAATTCTAGCAGTTCTGACGACGACACAGTTGACTCGTGCGCAGCTCTTTTTTTTTTTGTGCCCACGCAAGTCATGCGATACCTTCTTTTTTTTCGCAGTCACGAGTGCTCGAACGCAGCCCAATCACGGGCGTGACATTAAAACCGTCAAAAATTTCGCGCAGTCTTGTTTATTTGTCATAACGGAACGATCGCTGCGCAAGTTAGGAAGTCGACACGGAGACCCAAAAGCTTCCTGCTTACCTTTCCTTCGTATCGAAAACGCAGGGTTGGGTAAGGAATGACCTCCCTGGCTATTCCGTTCTGGAAGCGAATCGAGCAGACCCAAAAAATAAGGAGGTCGAAAGGCCTTAAACGGCGCTGTTATGATCTTATCGTAGGCCCGCAGCGCGAGAAGGCAAGATACACCCGATCGCGTAGCTGACGACCACAAAACGAATATCCAGCCGAGGAAGCTTGCAGGCCAGGAAGCCTTTTCTATTTAAAGCCGATGTCTTAAAGTGTCTTTTCACAGGCGCCGCAGGAACCTTGTGTGCACAGCTAATACACTCCACACAAACATTGTTTCTCCGTGAACGTGAGCAGCTTTCTTGTTCGCTGGTTGTTCGTGCAGCCAAACGACGGCACAGTGCCGCTCGGACGAATAGCCTTGCGAATAGCCTTTCAATAGCCTTACGGATCCCGCTCAGAAGATGCGAACATATCAGCAGGTGCGGCAAGGTCGCGTCAAAGAACATATATGCGAACACGCACCGAAAGCGCACCCACTTTCTCCCGTCGCCTGCAGTCCTCCCCAGAAGGCAGCACGTAGTGTCGAAAGTAGCGGCACGGCTGACACTAACGTTACGAGAGTATAAAAAAATCTCGTCCATAGTCACGAGCAATCTTGTGCTTTTTGCTGCGTGACATGCATGCTTTGGTGGCAAAGTGGAGTAAAAGAGAGAGAGAAAGCAAGGACAGGAAAGGCAGGGAGGTGAACCAGAAGAGCATCCGGTTTGCTACTCTACACTGGGAGTGAGGGAAAGGGGAATAGAAAGAGAGAAAAGGGAGAAAGTTAGCGCTGAGAGCGCGTGAGAGGGACACTATAAATGGTCGCTTAAGCAGGTGCACGTGAAGTATTCCACTAGTGCACGAATCCCTTTTCGTGCCAGTGACGGGTGTGGCCACGCTCCGAGTATCTTTGACTCGGTAAACAGTCTTGAGTCCAGTCAGCGTAAAGTTGCCCGCAGAGACAGGCGTTGGACATCGTAGCGAGGGCAGGTACACAATAGGTGCTGGATGGTCTCCTCGCACCCACAGGAGTCACACATCGGGCTCTCGGCCATTCTCAAACGATAGGAGTAGGCATTCGTGAATGCCACTCCCAGCCACAAGCGGCACAGCAAGGTTGTTTCTTTGCGAGAAAGGGTAGATGGCAGTTGTAGCCGTAGCGTGGGGTCCAGTTTATATAATCGGGAATTGAAGGCACTTGAAATCCAGAGATCTTGTGACTTTTTGCGTGCAAGTAGGCTTAGTTCCCTGGCAGCGTTCGACCTCGCCAAAGGTGTTGGACGCGTCGAGGTATCTTCGTGGGCAGACCGGGCAGCCTTGTCAGCTATGTTGTTGCCGACGATGCCACAGTGAGCAGGAATCCATTGAAATATAATGTTGTGCCCTCTTTCCAGAGCATGGTGGTGCACTTCCCTGATGTTAGATATCAACTGCTTGTAAGTTGTGTGATGTAATGCAGACTTGATACTGTGAAGAGCTGCATTAACATTACAATATACGACCCATTTCACTGTTCGCTCTACGGTGACGTACGTCATAGCAGCATGGAGAGCTGCAAGTTCTGCCGATGTAGATGTAGTCATGTGTGACAATTTGAATCTAACTGTAACCTGCTTAGCTGGAACGACGAATGCGGCTGTTCGCTTATGCCAGGGAGGCAAGTAAGAGGGATTGCTAAATCAGGCATGGTGGTGAATATATATGGTGGCGAAGATATTAGTTCACAAGGGTTGCAATGTGGGCTTAGTAATACACCTTCAAGGGGTGTACGGTAGAGCGATTAAAAGACGGGACAAAAGAAGATACACAGGGACACATACAGCGCTATGTGTGTCACTGTGTGTCTTTTGTCCCGTCTTTTAATCGCGCTACCGAACACCCCACGAGGATATTAGAGGAAGAGGCCGTGGTTCATGTTCGTTGTAGAACAAGTTGAAGAAGTTGAAATAGTTACAAGGGCCTGGGAATTTAACCTACTCTGATGGCTCTTTTGAGATGACTCGCACAGAAGCCATTTCCAATTGTGATGCGATATGAACAGGCGAAGAAACGAGCGAGTCACTTACGGCAATTAGCAAACTTCATCCGGAATGGACATCCCCACGGACATACCTGTACATTCTCCTTTACAGTTTCAGATTGCGCTG
This sequence comes from Dermacentor variabilis, assembly GCF_050947875.1. Classification (NCBI taxonomy): domain Eukaryota; kingdom Metazoa; phylum Arthropoda; class Arachnida; order Ixodida; family Ixodidae; genus Dermacentor; species Dermacentor variabilis. Next base: position 140,788,670 of record NC_134569.1, read on the forward strand.
TCTTTTACTTTAACAGAAAGGGATGTTTTGGTTAAGATAATGATATCTAAAGAACAAGGATCATCAGCACGAGATAAGTCGTGTCACTTGTTGGAGACACCTAAAGAACCGAATATATGCAACTCGTTAAGATTGGTTCATGCCTCTTGAAAAAAAAAAGAAACAGAAAATGACAGGAAGGACAGGAATATCTGCAACATGCTTCACTACGCTAGTACCATTACATTCCTAGCATTTTCCTTTTTAGGTTGATATAATCATGATCCTAGTAGTCCTTCTTTTCATTCCATTGCATAACAAAGGCCTTCGTGTAATGTATAGTTACCTTTGTTTTCAATCGACCGACGCTTTTCCATGCCACATAATTTTCTGCTTAATTACTCGACCTAATCTTTACACTGCACTCACAACGTTAGCTTTTCCCAAACTGTATATTTGCGTTCCAGAATTGTGCAATTGTACGGTGTGTTTGACTAATTTTTCAGGGTATTACAGGTCGGATGCATTCACGTAACTTTCTTTAATCTCGAGATAATATTCGTCCATAAAATCCACCGTTCACGAACGTCAAAAGATCAACACTTTCAAATTTTCATGGCCATTCCGCCGAAACGGTTCAAAGTTCTGAAAATATTGAGCTCGTAACTCATGGTGATAAAAACAGCAAAGACAAGAAAGGTGGACAAAGACAAGCGCTACAAGTGATAGCGCTTGTCGCGCTAAGTTACTATATTTCAACTATGGAAAACCAACTATCCCAACAGTCAGCTCTTCTGAAGATATGTCTGTGTTATGAAGAAAACAAGTTGCGTCCCCTGATGCTACCGACCGAAACATAAGAAAACCTGAAAGAGGACTAGCACGAAGAAATCTGTGGTGAGCCAAAAATTCCAGTTGCACAAGCTTATCAATCACAAGTAGTCATGAAAAAATATGTAGCATTCATTCGCTACTCAGTATGGTGTCCCGGAGCTCCACGAAGCTCTGTCCTAAGTGTGAGCGTAATCTATAGATATTGATTCTCTGTCACCGTCGTGGCATGTCCTACGCAGTGGAATGCTTTGACCGCCGGGATGTAATTAGCTTTCTTTGTACGGCCTCAATGCAATGAGCGATGGCATGTCGTTCTCTCGGAGAAATCAAAGGACACACACGTAATACTACACAGCTGCGACAGCAGGCCGCAATTAATAAACCACTTCCCGAATAAAGATCACTTTCGGAGCGTTATTGCTAAAAGAGCGTACTGCGTTCCAACGGTGTTTACTACGGCTTATTGATGCACCGGATAAAACTTTGTGCAACTGTTCTGTCATTTTAGGTTGGTTTTCCAGCTTGATTTCGGCAAACGATAAATTTTATGAACGGCTGAACCAAATTTTTTAGACCGTTTGGTGCAAAGGAAAAGAAAAGTAAAAAAAAAGGTATAAGAAAACAAGCCATAAAAGAACCTCTCAATGTTAAAAAACCGTATGTTTGTCAGAGGCCATTGTGACATTACAAGACCATAGCTGCTGTTAGTAGAAACTGGAATAAATTGATTAATTGATTGATTGATTGATTGATTGATTGATTGATTGATTGATTGATTGATTGATTGATTGATTGATTGATTGATTGATTGATTGATTGATTTTACACACGGCGGAAGGTTCACCAAATTGGTGTATCGTTATTATTGTTACGCACGAAGCGTTTACCTCAAAGATATAACGCAAATCAATCGGACCGGTTACTGCCGGAAGAATGTCGTCTTCCTTCTCTACTCCCTTTATCCATGCTCGTTCGTGCACTTTCTTCACTCTCAGGCGAGAGCTTGTGCTATTTTCCCGTTGGCAGACGAAGCCTTCCGGGAGAGGCAGTCAGTCATTCGTAAATTGTAAGGCTTCAGGTGGGCAACATGCCTAGCTTCGGTTGTGGCCGAATGTCGCCCACCGTTTGTGAAGCGTGCGATCTGTTGGTGTACCTAAATCAAATTAATTTAGCGGTTTTACGAGCCGAAACCCCGGTCTGATTATGAGGCGAAGGGGGACAGTTATCATCTTTGGTAATGCGTCCACCTCGTTGTCAGACTAAACGCCGCGCGCAACAACCGCGTCACATGAGGAAGGAGCTTTGCGTCTATCCTAACTCCCTTGCATGCGTAATCATGCGAACGGCAATTCAAATTTGGAGTCGGACATCAAGGAACACGGACACGCCGGAAGAATTCTTTCAACTGATACTGTGTAGAAACACGAATGCACGCCTCTAACTTTCAATACAAACATACCCAGTTACTGCAATCAACAAAAAGTTAATTATTCAATTTTAGTTAATTGGGCTGCTGACAGCGATAATTATCATCTCATTGTGTGTCCCTCTGGCCACATTAGATATTTGCGCAGGTGGTCGTCGCGTGCCTCCCAGTGGCTAAATTTAAGAAAACTATTCTTGGCCACGAGTATGGTATCATCGTATATGCTGTTCATAATATGCCGTATCTTATCGGCTTCAGTCATGGACGCAATCCCGCCCTTACAGAGGTCGATGACGTCGTCAATGTATTTCGTGAAAGCCTTACCGCTTTGTTGAGCTTGGCCACGCGAACGATGCTCGGTGCATAATAGGCGCATAGCGGGACGGCCGAAGAATAGAGTGGGGTCCCCGTGAAAGGGGGCTGACCAGGTGGTAAATTTGGTTTCGTGGTTGCTGAACCAGATTGGCCACATCGGTCAGATAAAATATGGCGTTGGTGAGACTGACGTGGTCATCCCACTTGTTATGCGCGCTAACGCGTTCATACTATGCAAGCCAGTCTTCCACGTCGTGGTCGTCGGTGCCACTGAAAATCGCCGGGTCACGTTGACGTACCACACAAGAACACACGACAGCTTTGGGGGCGGGATCGACTTGTGAGGGGCCGGCGTCGTCGGTAATTGAGGAGGCAGATGGTAACGTACGGCTTCGGAGCTCTAGGGCGGTGAAGACGAGACGAGTTCCTAGCACCTAACACAAACTCCACGGGATATTTGTCTAACCTGAGTCGGCAGGTGACATGACAGAAGACGAGGAAAACTGGGCAGTCTCAACTGAACACCGATCTTGTTCATGTTTTCGTTCTCTAGGGAAATGGTGCAACACACTCTCGGGAATCGGCCATGCATGATACGGGCGGTGAAAAAAAAGTGCTATAAATATTTTTTGAGGTTAGTAAGGAGAAATGAAATAAGCAATCTGTAAATTGGATTAAAATGTCTACTATTGCAGGTATGAATGATCATGTATTAAGTATTACAGAAAAATGCTATGCGAGCATAATAAATATAAGCAGAACATATATAGCCACAGGAGCTTCACAAACGCTCCTGTGGCCGTAACGTAGTACGGCAAACCCAAAAGAAGGGATTATAGAATAGTCAAATTCAACCCAAAGTTTTGGAAGGATTCTTATATAAATATATTCCTTTGATTAGTGAACCGGCAGCATGTCGAAAAGCACGGTTGCAGAGATCGATGTTGAACATGTTGAATATATTGTTATGGAAGGATAAAAGAAGAGGGAGGAAGAAGGAGATCGCGGTAGGCTGGCTGCTGCGTGTTGTTGCTGGTAAGCCATTTTTAACTACACTAAATCTGCCTATGCATATATTCTAAATACAGCCTTTCTATACTCACTTCATCCCCGGGAGGAAGAGGAAGACGACGCTGTTCGATCTTTTGTCACCTCAGCTCTGTAATTTTTGCATAGGTTTTGCTATCCATCAAGTGAGTTATTTATATCCTTGGAAGATGGCCGCATCTTTAAGGAGGTACTGTCCCTATGGGAAGAGTACGGCTGCTCCGGCGCCGGCATCTTTAAAGGGACAGCGCCATCCGAAGGAAGCCAGCGTGGCGGAGGCGGCCATGGCCTTGCAAGGTGTGGAGCTGCCAGACATCAGGGATGGTAAGCAGTCCAGTGCGTCATCATCGATCAGTGGGGGCGACACAACTATCGTCGACCCTGACGAGGAAGTGGCTGATATGGCGGAAGTGGACAGCGACGGCTTCAAGGTGGTGAGTAATCGGAAGCAAAGAACGGTCGGAATCCCAGTGATAGTTTTGCCAACAGAGAAAGGTGTTGATTTGAGAGAGCGGAATCCTATCAGGCTCTTCGAAGCCATTACAGTACTGCTGGGATCTGCCCCGATTCCCAGCCGCTTCACATCGCAAGGCGCTCTTTATTTAGATATCGCAACGGAAGAGCAAGTGGACATTCTTCTCCGGTGCTCTCAGATTGGTGACATAAGAGTTAAAGCCCGGCTGCCCCACTCCTACATGACTAACACATGTGTTATTAGGGGAGTACCAGCGTGGTATTCGGAAAGTGACCTTCTTGACTACTTGAAACCACAAGGTGTTCTGCACGTGAAACGTCTCATGCGCCGGGTGGACACTCAAGAAAAAGAATGGGCAGCGAAACCTACTAACTCTGTTGTGATAACATCATCATCATCATCATCAGCCTGGTTACGCCCACTGCAGGGCAAAGGCCTCTCCCATACTTCTCCAACAACCCCGGTCATGTACTAATTGTGGCCATGCCGTCCCTGCAAACTTCTTAATCTCATCCGCCCACCTGACTTTCTGTCGCCCCCTGCTACGCTTCCCTTCCCTTGGGATCCAGTCCGTAACCCTTAATGACCATCGGTTATCTTTCCTCCTCATTACATGTCCTGCCCATGCCCATTTCTTTTTCTTGATTTCAACTAAGATGTCATTAACTCCCGTTTGTTCCCTCACCCAATCTGCTCTTTTCTTATCCCTTAACGTTACACCTATCATTCTATCACCTATCACCTATCACCTATCACCTATCACCTATAACGTTTGCTCCTAACACCGAGCGCCCCGAAAAAATTGACCTCGGTTTTACCAAGCATGCAGTCAAAGAATTCGTAGAACCTCCTCCCCGATGCTTTAGGTGCCAACGCTTTGGGCATGTAGCTAAAGTCTGCATCAAAGATCAACGTTGCAAACGATGCGGTGGCGCCCACGATTACAAAGCCTGCAAGGCAGATTTTGCTTGCGCTAATTCTGGTGGTGACCATCCAGCGAGTTTCGGTGGCTGCCCCTACCGTGTAAGCGCCTTACACCGCCGAGTGTCCTTCATTAGTGGTCCCAAACCACAACCTACTGAGAAGCGGATAACTGGAAGTGACGAGTTCCCGCCGTTAGATTCGGAAGTGGAGTTCCCTGCGTTAGAGTCGGAAGTTCGTAGCGTGGTAACCAGCAACGTCAGTGAGCGACCTGAGCCTAGCAAGACGGCAAAGTCCTCTGTGGGTGAGTCGGTCGTTCGATCTGCTGCAGCAAAAAGTGTCCAAGTTGCTCAGGGACAAGACTCGACAGCCAGACAAGTTTCACAGCCAGAATCGACAACATGGAGGACATTCCCTCGCCTCAAAAGAGATGAAGAAACCAGCTGCAGTGGCCAAGAGTGGGTCCCAGTCCGCAACCTTTGTTGAAGTTGTGAGGCAGTGTGTACAGCAAAATAAGGAGCTCAAAAATCGGGACCTGTCCGACCTTCTGCGAGTTTTGTTTGAAGTCCTTCGTTCATATGTTCAAGCGATGGAGACTGGAACCCTGAAGAACTTTCTTCAGCTCGTTCTTACCTTTGAGCCCATGATTACCACCTTCGCAGCGACTTTTACCTTATAATATGGCCAGTCTTCTTCAACCTCGTGCAACAAAAATCCCCGAAAAGTGCCGTTTATTATGCAATGGAACTGCGCTGGGATTATACGTCGATTAGCAGAGCTTAAATTATTTCTGAAAGATACGTGTGTTCCAGTATTAGCCCTCTCGGAGGCCGGCCTACCAAGCGGGAGATCGTTGACTGGATATGTCGCCCATAAGAATTGCAGCATAAAGTCATTTCCCGCGGGAAGTGCCGCCCTTTACATACGAAGAGAGATTCCTCATGTGGCTTTGAACGTCACTGATCTTTGCACCGACAGTATTGAGGTAGCGGCTGCGAGGATACGGCTTGGCTTCCGAACTCTTTCTGTTGCCTCCGTATACGTGTCTCCGCGGAAGAAGGTAGCAATGGACTTGTTTCTCCAGCAGCTTTGTGACCGTTGCCCAGCGCCCCGAATTATCTGCGGGGACTTCAACGCCCATCACTCTGTCTGGGGTGACAGGAACACAGATTCCCGCGGACGCAAACTTGTAGAAGTTATCGACAGTTTGGACTTGTGCGTGGCCAATGACGGAAGTCCGACTTTCTTCCGGCCTCCACCCTCAGCCACGTCCATAGACCTGACCTTGCATTCATCTGACGTCCGCGTGAAGTGGTCAACTGCACCTGACCGCATGGGAAGTGATCACTATCCAATTTTAGTGTTTACTGCCGGCTTCTATATGCGCGGCTCTAAAATTAGCCATGTCGTTAATTGGGACAAATACAGGGAACAACTTGCATGTGTTTCTGGTGATGTCATAGACAAAATGAGTTCTGGTAAGATGGCTGCTACCACAGCGGTCAAGTTGCCTAATCATTTTCCGACTCCGGATTTAAAACTCAGGAACCTTTGCGCAGCGCGCAGAAGGGCGGAGCGACAACTGATGCGGAAGAAGGACGACAGATCCTTGAAGACGACCTTCAATAGGCTTAACTCTGCCATTCGATGCCATACGAACAAGCTCTGTAGGTCGCAGTGGGCGTCCTTCTGCGCTAGCTTGACGGTTTTCTCACCGATGACGAGAATTTGGCGAGTCATTGGCAGTCTTGCTGGAGATTCTCGTCCTAGTAAACCTCTCGAAGTGCTTGCACAGCGCAAGCAGAAACCTCTCGTGTGCTTGGCAGAGGAATTTGCAGATGCATTTGTAAGTGTAAGTTCAGGAATTCATCCCTGCGCTCTGCCTGCAACATCTACGTCTGTGATGGACGCCCCGTTTACACTTCGAGAGCTACAGACAGCACTCAGCAGCCTGCGGCGTCGATGTGCACCAGGTCCTGACGGCATCACCAACCAGATGATGCAGAGGCTACCTGTGGAACACTGGAAGATGCTCCTAAGCTATCTCAATCGAGTCTGGGAGACTGGCGACGTTCTTCCTTCATGGAAGGTGGCTCACGTTGTCCCAGTGCTGAAGCCCGGCAAAGAAATGACAGACTTGGCCTCGCATCATCCTGTATCACTGACGTCGTGCGTGGCTAAGCTCATGGAGAAGCTGGCAAGTCAGCATTTATCTTGGTGGCTCGAAGATAGAAGGGTTCTGCCAACATGCATGACTGGATTCCGAACAGGTTTAAGCGCACAAGATAGCGTCTTGGACTTGATAAGCCATATTGAACATCATAGAGTTTTCGGCCTTTCAACACTAGTTATTTTCCTAGACCTATCAAAGACTTATGATAACGTCCTTCAGAGCTCAATACTAAATAGTTTGCAGGCCATGGGGGTACAGGGCTATCTTCTGCGATTCATTCACTCATTTATCAGTCATCGGAAAATTCAAGTGCGATTAGGAAGTACCACAAGCACCGAAAGGGCGGAATCGCGAGGTGTACCTCAGGGAAGTGTTCTTTCCCCAACGCTCTTTAACGTTGCAATGGCTGGTCTTCCCGCTGAAGTGCAAAAACACTGCAGGCATGTCCATATGTCGATATACGCGGACGACATTTGTCTTTGGTTAACCGGATATCAACACAAGCGTTTAGCTCTGATAGCTCGACAGGCATTACTTTCAGTTCAAAATTACCTTCAAGGTGTTGGGTTGACTCTCTCGGTAGGAAAATCTGGCCTCATCATGTTTCCAGGTAGAGGAAGAAGGTATGCGCGGCTGAAGATAGACCTTAATCAATCTTGTCTTCGACAATTGAAACACAAGCGCTTTTTGGGCGTCATTATTGACTACCGCCTACAGTGGCGACGAGCTGTGGACTCGGTTGTGACATCGATATCTTCGCGTCTCAATGTGATCCGTAGAGTTGCAAGTGAACAATGGGGAAATCACCCGTCTTCAATGATCAGGGTGCACGATGCACTAGTGACGAGTCGAATAATGTATCAGCTCCCTTTAATTTCCCCATCGATATCACAGCTGGAACGACTTGAGGTTCTGCACTGAAAGGGCCTAAGAAGGGCTCTTGGCGTTCCGCAGACTGCTCCTAACAATGCAGTACTTTATGAATCTCTATCGAGACCTCTTACCTTAGTCGCTTCACAAAGGTTATTGATGCAAATTGGCCGCCTCAAACAGATGGCAGCCGGCCGAAACCTTCTACAGCGCCTTCGAAAGAGATCCGAGTCCCAAGCGTACTTGGCCCTTAATACTCTTGGTTACCTGGGTCTTGACGCTAGAGGTCGAAGTAAGAGGTTGAAACCACCTTGGTCTTTTGCGAGCCTAGATTGTTCGTTGGCAGTTCCTCACGTTCGTGCTAAGCGGAGTTCTCCTTTGGCGGCAACGCGTTCGCTCGTACTGGAACATCGTGAAACTGAATATGCACGTCATCTTCAAATTTTTACTGATGGCTTTGTGGACAAGGTCAGAGGATCTAGTGCAGCTGCTCTTCACATTCCCTCTTTGAAGTATGATTGGTCCGTTCGCTTCACTGCAGTCGTGTCCTCCACAATGGCAGGAAGCGTTGCCATTGAGGCAGCTCTCAAAAAGCTACGGTTTTGTACGCCTCAACCTGTTGTCATTCTTACAGATTCGAAATCCGCCCTTCAAATGTTAGAGCACGGGTTCCCTACTGATGCCTTATCTCTAAGCTCCCGACGTTCGGTGCAAAATCTCCCTGTCAAAGGCTTCTCCATACGATTCCAATGGGTGCCATCACACATAGGTATCATAGGCAACGAGATGGCGGACAGCCTCGCCCATAGAGCGCTGTCTGGGAATCCTTTGAGAAAAGTGCCTCAAGAAGACAAGAGACTCTTCAGAGAAGCGGTGTCGTGCCACTTCAGTTCTTTGTGGAGCTCACCTCACAAGCCATGTGTGATCAAGGGTCTCAAAAGAAACCAAGCCACCTTACTGCTCCGCATTCGCACGGGCTCTGCTCGTACCCCTGCGTGGAAGTATAAGACTGGCCTGGCGTTATCACCATCATGTTCAACGTGTGGTGTGTGCGGTGACATAGAACATTACCTAATGTGCTGTATTGTGTATAACGCGGAAAGGAGGGTGTTATTCGGGTCCCTCAAGAACACAGGACTTCCTCACAGCTCTCTTCAGGACATTGTTTTCCCGCGCGGGAACCGATTGTGTAGGAAGGAGGAGTGACCATCTGTAATTGGGAGGTCTGTGTCTGATTATGTGATTTATTTATTTTAAGTGTCGCTACGGTGGAGCAATTGCCGGCAGCAACTGCAAGGCTAATCCCACCAGTAGCCTACAACAACTCAACTCAACTCAACTCACATCATCCCCGTAACATATTGGTGGAGGTGCTAGCTGGGTATCACGGTTGGAAACGGAGCTCCGCAGTGGACGTCGCATCACCGTCCCCGCTCCCCCCCCCCCCCCATGAATGACGGTGAGCACGCGGGATCAACGTCGTTGCCGCCTCCAACGTAACCAGCGCCAGCTACGTCGCTGTTTCCTTCGGTTGGCGTTGTGCAACACAAGGATCCCGAAACTTTCTGCGGGTCTGATGACGCCGACATTCAAGAATGGGTGCCTGTGGACGAACGCCGGAGTGGAATCAGCAGATGGGACCTTACGCTTATGCTAGCTAATCTGTTTTCTACCTAAGAGGCACGGCAAAGATGTGTTTCGAATACCATGAAGAGTAGCTAACCAGCTGGGACCAATGCACAGAGAAGTTGACAGAGATGTTTGGCAAACCAGCCGGCCGTAAAATTGCCGCAAAGCCAGGAACTGGCTTCCGTGCCAATTACCTCAGGGAGTCCTATGTCTCGTACATCGAGGACGCTTGCGCATTGTCGTAAAGCCGATCACGACATGACAGAAGCTGAGAAGGTCGGGCACGTTCTGAAGGGCGCTGCAGACTACGCTTTTAATCTGCTCATGTGCAAAAGCTATTCGACAGTTGATGCTATCATCAAAGAGTGCCGACAATTCGAGCATGGCAAAAGCCGACGTGTCTTGCAACCATTCGCCAGATTTCCCAATACTCCCGCAACGTCGACGTGTGAAGATCACCCGCACAGCAGCATGCGTCGCCATCAGAGAATGTGGCGCGAATCGTTCGACGTGAACTGGATGCGATGGCGGCCGCAGCTTTCTGTTCGCGTAGCCCTGGTGCTACCACGTTTTCAGTACCCTTCGTACAAGCCATCGCTCGCCAGGAACTGGAAAACATTATTTTACATTCTGTCTGTGCTGTCGCCAATCCCAGAGCTAGCGAACGCCCTTCTACTATTTGCGCTCCATCCCGACGCTTCACTAGCCGTTGTCGCAACCCGACTGAGTGTAAAACTGCGGACGACCAGCCGATATGTTTCACCTGTCGCCACATTGGCCACGTCGCCCGATACTGTCTCAACTCGTGGCCCTCAACACCTCGCACGCCGACCAACCTGAGCCGTATTGATGAAAATACCCGTAATTTTTCGTCCACCACCGAGTTTAACAGTGCCGACGACTCTGGTAGGAACACATGGTACAGCCGCTCACCATCGCGGCGCGGACACGAGCCTCGTTCACCGCAATCACGTCGCCCATTTTCCCGTTCGCCGCAGCCACGTCGCCTTTCGTCCCCTGTGGCGTTTGGCCGCACTCTATCGTAAAACTAACAAATGCAGCCCTTTGAGCTGGTGTTGGATTAGATACAATGCAATAAAAGTAACAAGTACAAGTAACACGTATATATATATATATATATGAGCGATCTAGCCATGGCAACGGGTGGTGACGACGACAGCTACGACAGCAAAAGCACATATAGGAGACGTTATTTATATGTCTGTTATCTGTTTCTAACTCCTCCTGGTCATTTTCACTACTCCTTTAATGGAACTCGGCCTCCGATAATGTAACGACAGACTTCTGTGTCTCCATGTTGGAATACAACAAACGATCATAAAAATGATCAAACAAGCAACACTAATCCTGAAAAGTGCGTGGGAAAGTAAAAAAAAAAGAAATATGAAGCTGCGAGGGCTCTCATAGTGCCCTCTATGTGGAGGATGGTTTCAACTTAAGCTGATGTTTGCGATTGAACCCTCAGGGCTTCGCACGAAAAAGGAAATTGGCTTCATGCTATGTTAAAGCTATTGCGATCTGATATTAACTTCCACGGTGCCGATGACCGTGATCTGACAGCAACCTGCAAGTTAAGATACGACGCTTGAACGGGAGAAAAGCTATTATGGAGCAAATCGCTCTGATCCTGAGCTTCACTGCCCATCTGTGGAAGCGGTATCAACACGTTCATTGCACTACACGGGTTCAAAGGCATCTAGAGCCGTTGAGCGTTCCGTTGGGCCAAGTCTGGCTTGGGCGCTTACCTGTATTCTAACCAACTACGCTGAAAGTAAAACCGAGTTTAGAGAGTAATGACACGTTCAGTAGCAGTTCTAAGGTCACAGTTCCAGGATCAAACCTTTGTCTTAGAAGAACAGCAACAAAAGGTGCGTGATATGAGTAAGAAAGACATTTTCACGTGCGACCAGCTGGCTGCTGCAGTCAACCACCATTGCCGTATAAAATGTGCTGCTTCAAAGAGACATACAGTGCCTGTCCCTCTTTCACCGTGTAACGTCGTGATGCTCGTGCTCTTCAAATATTTATATCATGCAGCATAACGGGCTCTAGACGCCAAGTGCGTCATCATAGATGCAGTAGTGTACAGGCGGGATTTAGTCTGACCAACTCGAGATTTCTTAACATGCACACAAGGCACGGTAAATGAACGTTCTTGGAGTCCACTCCCTTCACTATGTGCTGTCCGCTTCTGTGAATCAATTCCTCGACAATGTCCTCTGCAGTAGAACACCAAGACCATTGCTCTAGAAAGATAGCACGCCTAGAAACATGCAGCCCAAGTTACGGCATGAAACAGCGAGGTGCAATGTGGAAGAATGTTGCGACGACATTGTGAAGTCAAAAAAACATTAGATAATCACAAAAAGATAAAATAAAGGAATACGCCGCACGCGGAACTCCCGCTTATAGGGAAGGAAAGCGAACTAGTTGGCTAACTTTCCTTGTCTTCCTCAATACGCCTTGTAATTTACCACTATTCGGTCTTTGTCTTATGTGTTCTTACCTTTTTTCCGTTTGCTTTTCTTATAGCAAGACAATTCCTTATATAAACGAGCACGCGATACTGACCGTATCAAAGCCAGTGTGGCCAAGTAAATGGATTCTCTTCCGCAGTAATTAGGAGTGCTTGCTAAACTACTTTTGCTCCCACATAGGGAAATCGCCTCGCATGTGCTTCTCGGAATAATTCGTTCCGCAGGGCTTTCCATCAACGCGAGCGAATATGCCCGTGCAATTACGTCGGAGTCTCGGGTTTCGCTTACGAAGTGAGCCCCGATTCTGCCAGTCTTCGCAGAGCTTGTTCGTTGTAACTCGGTGAGTAGCGGCAAGAAAACTCAAGCCTACAGATACAGGCTAGAGAGAGGAGCAGCAGCCAGGTTTCAGAATTTTTCATTACGAGGGAGGTTTCGAATCCCCCCACACAAATAGTAGCATTCGAAGACCCGCAAGAATTCTTAGACACTCTAAGCGCAGAAGTATATATGCGCTAAACTAAAGCAAAAAAAAGGAAGAGAGAGAAATGGTGATATGCATATTCGTTCTTCTATTTCACTGCCAGAATTTTTTCGTTCCCGAGAACATTTTCTTTTTCCCGTCCGCTTGGACTGCTAAGAATCTAACTTATGCGACATACTCTAGTTCTGTACTCGTTAAATAGCGAGGGAAGGGATGTCAATTTTGTGAAATTAGAGAGACGCCTTTTGATATAGAGCACCTTTAGTGGTTTCCTGCCAATGCGTGCCCTACATGAGGTGCCATAACACACCAACACATCCGTGTTTGATATTACGAACAACTGCATCAGGAAAGCGTTGCTAGTTTCGTTCAGTACAAATATATATTTATTTATTGGAAACGTTCGAGATCTCCACGCCGAGTTAGGTGCTGTGGATACACAAGAAAATGTCCAACAGGAGCCTTAGCGCGGATGATGAAAATTAGCGCTACAAAAAGAAATTGCACAAAAGTGGGGAAGACAAAGACAAGCGTTACTCGCAACTTTTTAATAGAGGGAAGGGTTTGACATATATATACATCACCTTGTCATGCATGCGAACAGTAAAGGTATAGACACATCGCAAGAAGAACATGTGCCAGTGAAAAGACCTTATCATTGAGAAGAATATATTGCTTCTCAGATTTACAAACTGCAGGAAAACATCACTGCAGTAAATTAAATGAAATCGCAGAAATAGGTGCGAGCTGTGAGTAGCAGAGAGGAAATATATATATATATATATATATATATATATATATATATATATATATATATATATATATTCGAGCCTTAGATAATAGAAGTGGAATTGGCGATCAGGCGTGCGTCGACCGCTTTTGATATCTGTGTTAATGTCATAATAATAATCATATATTTATTTACCTAAACTGCTGGTAATGCTGCAACGGTGGATCTAGAAAGAAGCTCTCCTATTTGAGCAGATGCGAAAGAAATCACGAACCCTGAAGAAAATCATCCACATGGTAAATATTTAGAACCTTACCAGTCATCTGCGCCACAGCTGTAACTTCTTGTGTACATGTCGAGTTCATGGCCTAGAACTGCGACTTAATTCCGCCTTAAGATACAGCGTAAAACAAAAGAAAGAAAAAAAGCAATGGAGAGTTCTTGTCGTTATATACGAGGGCAAATCAGAATGTCCTTGCCCCTATATTTTATTGGCCAAAACGAGGTATATACATGTAGTTACATATATAACTTGATATTCTACGTACCTTACGTTATTTTTCCACATAGTGCTCCCAACAGTTCAGTTATTTTTCCCACCGTAGCACTAAATTTGAGATGTCCTTGTAATATAATCCGTCAGGGTGACTGTGGAACCACCGTCGCACTGCTGTCTTGGCTTCATCGTTGCGCATGAATCGCTGTCCTGCCAGGATCTTCTTCAGCGGACCGAAAACGTGGAACTCCCTACGGGCGAAGTCCATTTGCTGGGCCAGACTCCACCAGTCGTTGTCGTCGTCAGATAGCGACACACGCGGCCTCCCCGAACGCTCTTTGTCACACAAGTCTTAACGGCCTTTCGCGAACACACAACACCGCCACCTCACATTTTTTCAAAGCAAGACACCTTTCCTCATGCGTGGGCTGCATTTCCCTGTGGATTTCGATGGGCGTTCGTACCTTTCTCCACCGAAAACAAATCATGCTTCGTTACTCGTGTGCCGTGGAAGTGCGAAGCACAACCGCGATTTTCAACAACTGGCCGCTGCGCCGTGCCGAGGAGCTACCGGCACACAAGGCCGATCCTGTCCAAGAAAGGCACACCGCTGGGAATTGATATGTTGGCTTCGCTTTCACAGCCGTAATTTGGCTTTAAATAAAATAGGGGCAAAGACTTTCTGATTCATCCTCTTATAGATATGATTGTGTGTTGCGGCGCCGCGATTAATGTAATAGCAGCGTTAATCAGGCATGCAGAAAATGAGATCTGCTCCATTCATTGTCGGCGATTTCTGAATGACATTCGTGTTTATTTGATAATGAGAAAAGCTTACGCAGCCCGTGTGACCCATTGTCCAATGCGTTAATTCAACAGGCCACGCGTCTATTAGTATTGTGTTTGTTCGGAAGAATACTTTCTGCATCCAAGAAGAAGCCCCGGCCTCTTGGGTTTCGCGTTAGGGTCAGTTAATTCCGAACACGGCAGCTGCTGTGTGGGTGATTTGTAAAATTTGATACAAATGAAAGCATTTGAAAAATATACAATAAAAAATGACAGCGTGCGAGCTGCTTCAGTTTTTCACTAGAGCTGTGCTTCTATTTACAGCGATGGCTTCCGCTCGATTCAATGCCGGTCTGGTCAATCACAGTTCACAGTCGGCTGGTCCCGTTGATAACGCGGGCGGAGCATCGCTCCGACCACTTACGAAACGAGCAAAAGTCATAGCATCAGTAAATGCATCGCTACGAAATAGTGACGATGTATTCGCACGGGATAGTGGTTTGCTGACTAAGTCCGTAGACGATCGGGACGGGGCTAAGGTGTAACAAGTAGCGCAGGTTGTCTGCTGCATTCTTGCCTGCAATGTGATTTGGCGGCATTGAGACACGTCACATTGGCATGCGGAATCATGTATGCCGTGTGACTCTTGCCTAAGAATTAGAACGTGAAGCAGTGCTTCTGTGTAAGACTTTTAAGTGCAATTGAGTGAGCAATAAAATCAATCGGCTCTTTTTGGGAAATCAAAAACTTTAACGCTGTATTGTTTATCGCTCTTTATGAACTTTGATCCCACCTTTAGTGGGACATTGTTGGCGTCACTAAACGGGCACGGAAAATGTATCTGGATGTTCCCAAAAAGTGTACTGGGCTAATAGAAACAGTGCTTGCAACGGCAGTAAGCTTTGTGGGTGGCATAGTCCTACGACCTTTCCACCGTATACAAAACTTACATTACCTTGTTATTGTCATTTACTTCCTATAGCTGTGAAACGTCGGTTTTCATCTTTCCACGCCACGTCTCACCTTTCACTTTTCTCGTATTGCGTCGAAATTATGTCTATGTAGCGGCAGGAAACTCTCGCGACATAGCGGAGCAAACTGCATTGTGCAAAGACAGACGCACAGGTCTAGCTGCAATGCGCATTTACGAGAAAAGTGTCCTGACGGCACACAGACCCACTAGACTTGTCAGCGTTTCGCCTGCATTCAACGTTTGCCGGACCCACCCGTCCAGTTTCCCTAAGACTCCATTTCCGCTGCCCCATCTGGCGACGGAAATCGAATCGTCTTTCCAAGGAAATAAGCAAGAAGACGATGGCGCGCTGTTCTTTAGCGCCCGCCCGGAGACGGCGAGAAAAACAAAACAAACAAAAGAAACAAACCTGCAAAGTACAAGAACGAGATCGATGTAGCCCCGCGGTAAGAAGCAGCGTACTTCGGCTGCCCTTGCAATAAACACCTGCGACGCGGACGGTGCGTTTCCGCGACAGCATTAAGGAAATTAAGGTCCACCGACCAGTCCCGCTCGATTGCCTCCTGAGGAGATGCGCTGCTCGGGATACGATACCGGAGGCGAGAGCTACTTCGTGGCATACTGGCATCGAGAAGAGTGTTATACGGCGTGCGTGAAACGCCTGCCTGATGAGATGCGCTCGCAGCGAGTCACGCGTACATGTCATAGCAATCAGCAGCATTGGTGGCGGCGTGCACTTACACACGCTTCCTTAGAGGCTGTGGTATGGCTTGACTCCAGGCCCCGGCTTAGTTGCATAAGTGGGTTTCTTTTTTTCTTGCGTTGGATGTGGGCGAGCTGGCACAGCAGAGATCATTTAGTCAATATTGGCAAGACAAGGGTTAGATAAGGGTTAGCATATACGAAAACACCTAGAGTGCTTGCCGTTAGCTTGCCCGTCAAAACTAATCAACAGTACTCCCAAGCGTAATGATTCACTCCGTGCTAAAAACAGCGATTTCTTCCCCCTTAGGTGAAAGGAGGAGCACATACAGGATATGTCGTTCGCCAGTGCTCGCTTAGAGAGCGAGAATACTCAGGACTACTGAAACGACGAGTAGATATGATAATCTTAGCAGTGAGAGCAAGATTACAGTTGAGATAAGTATTACGTGGAAGTTTTGATGTTCGACTAGAAGTAAAGGTCACGAAACTAAGTACAGAGGGCGAAGCGCATGCCCAATGGGCAGATAGTAAGTGTACAGCAATGGTGCAATTCCCCTACCGTGTCATTACATTAACATGTCGGCCTTACCATTAAGGCTCCCGATGTGCTCTTCTTATTGGGAACAGAAGGTACGACAGAGGAAGTGAACGCGCGTTTTCGCTCAGCTGTTCCCAACAATGAACTGTTCGTTTAATTTAGGTAAAGCGATGAACGTGCATGAACGTATTAATTTGTTTGTCCTTTTGCAGAACTGACTTTTGTGCAGATGGAGGTGAAAGACATGGCGTGACGTTACAATTTACAATCTAGATAATTCTGAGTACTTGCGCAGGTCGATGAGGAGTAGTCGAAGAAGAGAAGGGTTTTGGGTCGGTATGTGCTGCAGTAGGAAGGAGCAGTCGGTCATCGAACGGCTCCTCTTCCAAAACGCCTGGCAGGAGATCGTTCACTTGCAGAAACCTAAAAAGAAACAGAAGCTATTCAGCCATAGGTGGGTAGAACGGGTGAATTTCCTGGACTCTAGTGCGAAATGCTGAACTTTACAATGGCTTGAAGAAGTCGAACGCGTACAAGCATATGGGGCGATCAAGTAATGTACATTTGCAATGCGAGTTCGAGAATGCAGTTGACGGTAGTCGCTGGTGACGCAAAACGTTGGCAACTAGTTTTTTTTATTATTGCATGTGTGCTAGTACTTTCGCGTAACATAAACCGTTCCACTTCATGCACTTCCTAGATTGACAGACGCCAACCACACCACCTCTTCGACACAATATCTGCAGTTAAGCAACCACTGTGTCGCTGTATAATAAATTTTGCCAAGGTAATTTCATCTTCTGCGTTAGGGATAACTCGCCGTAAACCAGGTAATTGGCAAGAGCAGTGATGCAATCTTTACAGTTCGATAAGAAAAGTGCGCATAAGCGCACCCACCTGACGCATTTCTCTACAATAATAGTTTGCTTGTCGTACAGAGTGTATGTTTCATCCTATAAAATGCTGCAATCAATTTTCTAATATATCGCACAAAGGTTGACCTCTTTGTCAGAAACACTAATATGAGGACGAAAAACAAAAGTTACACTAAGGTCTTCACTTCGCGTTGGTAAATGAAGATTGGTTAAATGGAGGTGCAGGAAGGTAGAGGGAGGAGGAATGACGTTGCGACTTCTGACAAGGCCAACTTCACAGAAAAGTATCGATTTCCATGCATCTGTTTTTGTCTAAATATATACGATGTTTTGGTTAGGGCATGACGCTGAAAAGAGCTTTACTATCATAGCTGCAGAGCTCCAGTCTATGTTATTGTCAGAGCAAGCACCGATTCCATGTCATTAAAGGAAACAAAGGAAAGCGAAAAAGGCCAGGACATGTTTGCACACAATCTTGAGTGCGATGAGCCAGCATTAGGTCATTCAAAACTAAGAGGCACACCTCCATAAATATCCTCACTGAGCTAATGTTCTCTGTGTAAACATTAGGTCCGGCCTGCCAACCACAATTATCGAAGCATACAAAGCCATTATCAACTTAAAGAGTACATCTATCCGTGGTATTCATTTAG
Organism: Dermacentor variabilis; assembly: GCF_050947875.1. Classification (NCBI taxonomy): domain Eukaryota; kingdom Metazoa; phylum Arthropoda; class Arachnida; order Ixodida; family Ixodidae; genus Dermacentor; species Dermacentor variabilis. Next base: position 140,807,074 of record NC_134569.1, read on the forward strand.
GAGGGGTGCATCCCTTCGTGAAGCAAATAAGACGCATGAACATTTTAGAATAAACATGCAGCATACAGTAACTGGAAGCTTTGATGCAGAATGTGCCTTTGTTCGCTTTTTCGCATCGTAAGTTCTCGTCTTAGGCAGCACAAGCAGCGTTCAATCTTTACTGGCCTCTCGCTAAAATGGTTAATTTTGTATTGTAAGCATTATTAACGTACTTCATCGTTTTCATATGTACATAGATATCATGATCCCCGATCTTCTGTATCCTCGCGTATGAGCTGGCGCGTTTCCTTCTATTTAGTTATTTTTTTAATAAGATGCGCTTGGCGGCTTGGTCGGTCCAGGTCCTACAAGTGGCCAAATGGACATATGTAACGTCAGTAGGCAAAGGGGTCACGGTAGGGGTTGGTAGCCAAGCAACAATATTTTATAGCTCATACCCATCAATTTTTTTATTGCCCATATAACTTTCATGCTCGCTTGTACAAGCACTCGTCAATAAGAGCTTTAAATAAAGCTTTATCTCAAGAACTGCCATCTATATCCATGGCTGCGGAGAAATCGCTGTGCTCGGGATTCACCGCAGTGACTTTACGAGGTTTACAAGAAAATTCTTTAAAGAAAGCATCCCTACTGAGACGTTGCCCGTACGCACTCAAATATTCTCACATGTTTTCCGCGCAATATTAGTAAGAAATAGCAAAATACTTATAGAATTCTTAAAGAGTTCATAAGAATCATGCTCAATGCCTGCGAAATATTTATGAAATTATTGAAGCGACGTACGGAACGCTTCATCAGGGTAGTATAGGAGCGGGCAGCACGTGAATAGCATAAATGCAGGCGCAAAGAAAAGAAAACTTGAGTGATATAACGCAACGAGAGCCATTCTAAGAGCACGTTGCTACAGCGACGAGAGGTATGGGACTGCATTTCAGTAAAGCATCCTCTTTCACGGTGTCAACGCAACGTCATCTTTGGTTGGATGCTGTGTCATTGTGCAATCGTTGCAACAGACCCTTCGCGACAAGCCGGATCTCTATAATGTATACGCAAAAGGGCACGGTTGGTTCGAATTTCTTCAGCCCTGATGAAGGCTATCAAGAAAGAATAACTGTTTGCTTGCTCGAGCAACGACGCAAGTTCTTCTGAAATTTCCCAAACATCTCGAATGTCATACGCAATGCGTGAAACGTTAGAGCTTTAACCAGGCGCTCACGTTTTGACATGACGCCGCAGCATTACGTTAGGGCCGTTACGGCTATACGTTTGAAAAAAAATCCCGATTACTACTCATACTACATTGTAGTGCCCTTTCATAAGGAACCAGACGCGCAAACGCGAATTCTTTCAAAGCTGGAATACCTGACAGGTCCGTCGCAGATATGTGATCGTCGCGGTGTTCAGTTCAAGTTGCAGTCAATAGCAAGCCTTGCAGGATCAGTACAGTTATTTCCACTGTGATGAATGTTGATGAATTGTGATGAACTGTCATGATTTCATATTTTTTCACTTCATCCACATAACTTGTTTAGGTCCGACTTTGTCCACACAGGATGCGATGAAGCTCATGAAATGCCCAGTCATTGACAACGCAACCACAGATGTCAAGGCTATCCTGGGTTTAGATCTGCAGAAGACTTTTGCCAATGTGTCACACGTTCACAATCTGAATGCCATATCGGAGCTCGATCTGGGTGCTGCCTTTCATAGCTATATACATTCCTTTCTCAAGCGGAGGCAGGCGACACTAAAGATTGGTGATCTCAACACAGAGGCATTCGAGATCGGACCTAGGGGCACGCTGCAAGCGGTGGTGGTATCTCCATTTTTCTTCAACATAGCAATGAGGGAGCTCTCGGAAAAGCTCTCTGCCTTTCGTGGGGTCAGTCACACACTTTATGCTGATGATATAACCATCCGGTGCAGCAAAAGAAGCGAACGGGAGGTTAAAACATGCCTTCAGACTGCACTAGATTACGTCGAGTACTACCTGGAAAACACGGGACTGAGATGCTCGCCTAGCAAATCCGAGCTACTCCTTTACAGGCCATTAAGAAGGAGCCCTAAGCCTAAGGGTTGGAAACCGCTCCCGGACGTTGGTATCAATCTAGTTACACGTAATGGAAGCCTCATTCCCAGAGTCGACTCTATCCGTGTACTAGGTATGGTTATTTAGTGAAATGGGACCAACAACCTCTCGTTGGATAGAATCACCTCGAAAACGGAAAATGTAATTAGGCTCATCAACAGAGTCTCTAACAGAAGGGGAGGCTTCTACTAAGACAATCTACTCAGGCTTTTCCACACCTTCCTTGTGAGTCGCATCGTTTATGTAGCAGCTATGCACAATTGGCACACTTCTGAGAAAAAGAAGTTGAACATCCTCATTCGGAAAAGCATCAAAAGGGTACTCGGCACCCTCACGACCGCCAATACAGAACGCCTCTAGCAAATGGGAGTACAGAGTTCATTGGAGGAGATTTTCGAGGCGCAGGAATCGGCACAACTGGCTCGGCTGTCCTGCTCTTCGGTGGGGAGAAGAATTCTTGGCATTCTGTGCCTTAAGCCAGTACTTGCTGAAGAGAGAAAGCATCGAATGACTGACGAGCAAACAGAAAGCATTTACGTTACGCCAAACCTTCGCAAAGTAGACCCGCAGCAAAATGTGGGAAGGCGTAGGTAAGGCCAGGCCGATTGCCATCCTGAAGAATGTCAAGTACGAACCCCGATCGGTCTTCTTTGTGGATGCGGCTCAATATGGCCGCTCGTGTCACTTTGCTATAGTGGCAGTAGATCACAGAGATCATGCTGTTCCGGCAGCCTCAGTTGCTGGGACCACTGCTTCTAAAGCGAAGCAGGTGGCTGTTGCTTTGGTTCGTTTCGACGACAACAGAACGCAAATATACACAGACTCTAGATCGGTAGACAGGGCGTTCGGCTCGGGCTCCATCCCGGAAGAAGCCCATAGTATTCTCAGGAGCAGGATAATCGCTCCACATGCGATCGCTTGGTTTCCGACAAACTTGGGTCTAAATCTGGACTCGCTTGCCAATCTCAATGACATTGCCTACTCCCAGGCGCGCGTACTAACCCTTCGTGCGGGAGAAGGAGCCTTTTCACAGTCCAAGGTCCAAGAGGTCCAGGACACTCCATTCACCTTTAGTGAATTCGCTAAACATTTCTATCTGTAGAGAGGAATCTTTCCTCCACCACATAAAAAGCTGTCAAGACCTCAACCTATAACCCTTAGGATGCTTCAGACTAGCTGTTATCCTTGTCTGGCCTTCATGCACTGTTTATTCCCGGACGTTTTTTTTTTTCTAGCTGCGGGGGGCGGGGGGGGGGCATGCAATTTAGATCACGGCATGTTAGGCCACTAACGTCACTTCTTTTTTAGAGCTCCCCTGCCCGGGATACACGGAGCGAGATTTCATGGCGAACTTCTTCCGGCACAAATAGACGCGGCGGGATACGCTTTGTGGTGAAGTTCAACGTGCAGGGATAGGTTTTAATTCTTTTAGTTTTGTTTCGTTGAAGTCATCGTACGTCCCCGCGGGAAGTTTGAAAAGTTGAAGGTCACTGCGCCACATGGTGGTGCTCCCGCGAACTAAAGCCTGATGTCCAAAAAAGCTCGATACGTTCGCTAACATAGCATACAAGGAGCGAAAAAGGGCAATGTTGCCAAACTCTATGAATGTGTTTTTCTATTAAAAAAATAGTAGCCAGGCTTTTTATTGTATGGGTTGTTGTTAATGACTATGCAAATTGTGGGGAAAAGTTTCATAGAGGCGCTTACAAACGATTTGCACGCCTTTCACTGAGCGGTAAGCACTTTAGCGGACTGACTTTGCACCGTCTGGCTACGTTGAGCATTGGCACCGCGGAGCGCAGCCATTGTAGAAGGTTTTGTGGTTCTCCAAAAGCGACGTTAGTTCACTTTGTGTAAAAAAAATTGCCCTGTGGTGATTCATCTCTAATTCAGCTTCAGTTACTCTTTTAAGGCCTCCTCCGACAACAAGCGTTTAGTACTCCAGCCGGAGAAGATAGGATTATTGATATTTGCCGTTAAATGGGCCTGTCAGCTGCTCTCGTTCTCGTTGTCCTAGGCATTCCGTGAGCCGCCTGGGCCTACACAGTGGTGTCTGAATATGAATTGTGCCCAATTCCATAGTCTTTTTCGGAGTTCTTAAAATAAGGGGACACTGCAACAGTGTGGGCCAAACATCAAAGTTGGTGACAAAGATTATGAGGATGCCGCTGTAATCTACGAGCAGCACTTCGAAACGTGCTCTGCTAGTTGAAATTCCATGCGATGTGGCCCAGTTGACAAACAATGCGGCGCCATTAACAATCTTTCCCGATGCTCCAAAGTATGCTTGGAAGTATGTTACTTGGAAAAGAAAAGAGAGCGGAATCTGCCTAATCGAGCACCACTGACAGTTGCGGAAAGACAAAATATTTGTTCAAATAAGGCAATGCTAGCTGATAGTACCCACGCGACGGTTCTAGCGGCGCTGGCGTGACAAGTGAATTCAATGAGTTGAAAACCACATCACCCCCGGCGAAAGTTAACTTGTTAAAATGAGGAGACGTGCTTAAAGACATGGGCACCTATTTTTTTAGACTTTCATAATGTACTATTTGTGCCCACCGGGTTTAATGTTGCCTGACATTGTAAATATGGGCAAAGTTTACCTGTTCTGTCACTTTTCTTCCCTGCATTTCGAGCAATAATGCAAACTTGCTCAGAATAAAGGTTTTAAACAGGTTATTTCTTGGTAATTTCAATGTTTTAAGGGTTGGAGTTAATAAGAAAATTGCACGGTACACATAATTATTATCTGTTTCATGAGCACCTCATCTAAGTTTGCAGAAAAAAATAGGTATACACATATTTGTACTGTTATTTTCATGCTGTCACATTCAATATTCGGCTGTAACGAAAAACGGTGGGCCATTCACGCGCAGAGTCGGAAAGTGCGCGGCCAAACCAGTCGAAACGCTCGCATTGCGTCGCTTCAGCGCGGCCGTGCCAAGGACGCTCCGATGGAGGCAGCATAAGAAGGAAAAAACACACAAACATCTCGAAGCGAAGAGGTTTGGTGATGCTTATGGTTTACCTTATGCTTATGCTTTATGGTTTAGCCTATGGTTATGATTACGGGTTAGCTTATGGTTATGCTTTATGATATAGCCTATGGATATGCTTACGGTTTAACTTATAGATATGCTTTTGTATTAAGCTATGAATATGCTTACGGTTTCAGGGCGTCTACCAACCGATAAAACCGGGAATTCTCAGGGATTTTGAGTAGTCTGGAAAAAGTCAGGGAAAACTCAGGGAATTTGTGCCTCTATTACGAAAAATTAGCTGTGATTTTATTGAAAGGGTCGCAAGTCGCGGTAATGCTAGCTCGAGTAACAGACAGGAATCGTAATCAGTCGTGTTTGACGGCTTGTCGTCTTTGGAGGAGTTGCCAGTGCACAGTCGACGACCGACTTTCCGGTATCCCGATAATTTGGATGGCTTCGCGGGCACCGCCACGTACGCCATAGAGTCAATGTATCAGAACGTCTGAAATTTCGGGAGCAAGAACCCTTCGCCGTACCATTTTCCGGACGTTTTGCCGTGAACGCAGGTCCGAAACGGCCTTAATCAAAGCCACCACTGCTGTCACTTTAATTACCTCGCTGCCTCGAACCGGCGCTCTCGCACACATATCCGCTGGCAGCCGTAGCCACTACTGCGGCAACGCCAGGCCTAGCTGCTTTGACGTTCGCTATGAAGCTTCTTGCCATTGGGTGCCGTGTTTTTTATTGAAAGAATTCGTTGCTGTCAGCAATGGCATGGACTCAATCAACCTTCTTGGTCCTCGCGATTGGCTTAGAAGCTTGGAAAGCACGGTGCGTTGCATAATGCTGGTTCCCGAAAGTCAGCTTCGCCTCTGTACAGAAGTGTTACTTGGTGAAGCATACGCATGAGTATTGCAGTGAAGCATAACAAGCGTGGGGAGGGGCTATTGCCGCGGGACACAGTATGTATTCCTTAAATATACATGCGTGCACCCGGTATTTCCTGTCACAGTACGAGCACCGATATGCCTAATACGTGTACTGATAGGTCTTCAGAGCGTTTTCGAATGTGCCTGTGGCGGTTTAAGCCCTTAAGGGCAGTAAATCACATTCATTTATTTTTTCCAACTGGCCGATTTTACGGATGTTTTCACGGCCCCGAGGTAGTTCGAAAAATCGGACGCCGACTGTGCAACTGGCCAAGAAGATGCTTCAAATGGTCCGTGGAGCGAACGAGTGGCGGAAGGAGGACAAGAACAGAAAGGACCTAGCGCTTTGAGGAATGAACAGGAAAGGGAATGTGCCGCCGCTTCTTTCAAGGAGCTTGATCTCAAAAAAAAAGTGTTGTCTGACGCCGAGATGCAAGTGTTCCTGATCCAAACCAAAATAAACTTTAAAGCAATGAAACGTAACACGGAGGTGTTGTGCGCGGGCTGAGAGTATGTCAGGACCGTTGAGGTCAACACACCAGCGATTGAGAGAGAATCTCACTTCTGACAAAGTTCGGACCTCATACCAACGAGCTTGCTACCAGTTGATAGAAATTCGAAAATATTTGCTTCTGCATGCATCTCCTTTTTATTCGTATTTGAGAATGTCAGACTCAACTGGCAATTTTTTTCGAAGATATTTTATTTGCTGATCATTTTACTAACCCCTCCCTTTTATTCTCTTGTTGAATAACATGAACACTGCTCTTTAGTATTCAAATTAGATTAAGTCGTCTTTTTTATTTTTTTATATACTTACTAGAGAGTGACAGCATCGGGCGATACGGTTTCAGCCTGTCTTGACATAACACATAGTTCTGCATCATTCAGGGAATTTCGCAAAGTCACTCAGGGAAAACCTGGAAAACTCAGGGAATTTGGAAATGTCAACTTGGTAGACACCCTGGGTTTAGCTTATGGTTATGATTTTTGATTTAGCGTATGGTTATGCTTACGGTTTCACTTATGGATATGCTTTGGTTAGTTTATGGTTATGCTATACGTGTGCCTTGTGTAGTTATGTAAATTCCTTATCAATGATATATACCATAAACTTCTTTATTCATCATTGTTGGACACATTGTCTTGGGATTTCTGTACAGCCGTAAACACAGCTCACTGAGTCCGTATTATCACTCTCTTCTCCTTCCATGTTGAATGCGCACGCCTATTCTCTGGCGAGCGGTTATATAGTCGGCCTCCGCGATGAACACGCGCTTGCGGCGAACGTCAAACGATGACGCATAGCACGCGGCAGTGGCCACCTGCACCGACTCCGAACACGCTTACGGAGCCGATTCTGACATACGCCGGCTCGCGCGATGCGCGGTGTTGACTAGCGTAGTGAAGCTTTTCGCTTCAAAACATTCACCGGCTCTCAACCAACTGCCGAAGTCGGTGGGAGATCCATCGTCGCGAAGCCTGGGGAGCGCGCGCGAGGCGCCCTCGTCACATCCGGCTGGAATTTTCGCCGGGTAGAATTTTTCCGAGCGAACCAGGTCGCCGACGGTATGGTAAATGTTTGGACGCCGAGGGTCGAGCTTTCGCCACCGGCCGAATTTTGTCGCTTTGACGCCGGTTTTCCACTCCATGTATCGCCTTTAGGCGTCCGTTACTGCGGCGAGCGTCGGCGTCGGCATACCCGAGAGAACGAGCACATCTAAGGATGAAGGTGTGAATGCGCAACGCAGCGGCGGATGAAAGGCGCGAGGAGGAAAGCAGAGGAGGAGGGCGCAGTGGAACAATGAGGCGGAAACTGGAGGAGGAGGGCGTGACGAAAGCGTGAGAAGGAAATAGCCATTGTCGCCGCGTAGTACGGCGAGAATGGCTACGAGATGGCGCCAGAGTAGTGTGCATGGTTTGGGAGGTCTGTCTGCGGCGGCTGCTGTGACTCGCTGAGAATATTAAAGCGAAATTTACTTTGCAAACCCACCCAGACATTCGTGACCATGGCTGCTTGGTGGTACTGTTGTCTTTCCGAGTAGCACACACACACACACGCACAAAGACACACACACACATTTTTCTTCTCACTCTTTCGTCATACCTCCTCCTCCGCTATGCCCGTCACGCTCTCTTCACTATCGCCGTCTTTCATTCCCCGCTGCATTCGCTCTTTCATCTTTTACTGCACTCGTTCGCTTGGTTACGCCGAAGGACGCCGACGCTCAACGCAGGAACGGGCGCCTACTGTGCTCTAAAGAAATCTGGAAAAACCACTCTTTCAATAAACTGCTACGTCAATGCGATTAGCATTAAAGCAACGTAGCGAGACATCGTGTTGCCACCGCCGAAACGCGTCATGTATGAGGCATGTATGCAGTAAGGCGCCTCTCTCGCGATGGTTTCTGGAAGCGCTGTGTCAAGTAACGTCACTGCCGATAAGTCTTCGTGTGGCACGGGTATGAAAATATATTCGCAGAAGATTGTTAGGACATACATGATGCAAGTTCAGTTCCGCCCAGCACACGATAACGTTTATAAGATGTTTTGCAACTGAAGAGCCGCACATACCAAGTGCAACAAACTCGGTGATCCACGATGGCATCAAAAAGGCTCGCCAAACAACCTGTGGCTCAAGCTGACGTCAAAGGGGTTCATTGAAGAGCGGGAAACACTGACTGGCACTGGCCCAGTGATCAAAGTTGTTGTAAAAGAGGTTCATTGAAGAACTGCACATACCCAGTCGGACATACCCAGTGACCCAAGTTGGTGGCCGCAATGAAGAGCGGCCCATAACCTGTGTAGATAGCCTGTGACCCAAGTTGGCGTGAAGGAGGTTCATTGAAGAGCGACATATACCCAAACTGACACAAACCCAGTGATCAAAGTTGGCGTCAAAGAGGGTCATTTAAGAGCAGCACATGCCCACGGTTACGTACCCAGTGACCAAAGTTAGTCCGACGGTTGGTTCCGTACTCGGTTCCCTGAGCGCAGCAGCCCTATGCTTTACCCGTTAGGCCATGGACTAACGAGTCACCCATGCTTATAGAAAAACAGTTGGATAGGGACAAACAGACAGACAAGCGGACAGAGAAACATGCTGCAAACTGGGTTCAGTTTCCAAGTAAGGCTAATCGCGCTAAAAAGGTTTGTGGCATCTTCACAAATAGCGCGACCTGAACTCTAAGTTGATAACCTAACTCGGTCTGTCTCGTGCCCATATACGCAATTTTGGGACATTTCGTTATTACATCGAAAGCTGTTATGGGCTCATTCCAATAGCCGTTTCGTCTGGCAATGTTGTCCGCCGCCGCTGCCGCCGGTGTGCGTCCAAGCTATCACCAAGAATTAGAAAAAATATTGCCCCACTTCCCGCCAGGATCAACGCCAGGCCTTCTTCATGGGAGTCAGCTAGTCTACCAATGCGCCACGTCTGCGTTTGCTAGCTGCTTCTGAAACATGCCATATGCATACGTCCTAGCGCGCGAGGAGTCAGGCGATGGGAGATGCGCGCCGCGTAGTGTCGATATGCGCACACTTTGCATTGCAGTTGCATTATATTGTACCATGTGCCATGGCATGTAGCAGTTGATTAGGCAGCAGTACAAGGTAAACCGAGAAGTTTGGATAAGATTAACAAGATTAATGAGATGTATAGAGAAATGCTAGAATGGAAAACTCGTCTAGCATGCCTGATTAAATGAAGCAGGCTAGGTGACTCTCACCGCCACGGTTCAAAGGGTATGCCATAAAGCATCACCGCAGCAGCAGCAGCAGCCGCAGCAGCATTGTAATGTGCCACTTGTCAGAGGATGCGGGATGCGCGCCGCGTAGCATCGATACGCGAAAACTTTGCATCGCATTTGCGGTGGATTTCAGCAGGTGTAAGGACATGCAACAGTTGCATCATATCGTGCCATGTGTCAAAGAATGTGACATGTGTGTCGCGCAGTGTCGATACCTATGTTCACCCTTCGGCACTCGCTACGGTGCTTCCTCGCAAGATACGAAGCGCTGGTGAAGAAGCGAATCCTAGAGCTACTCGCACAGCTGCAAACAAGCGACGTCGGGCTCAGCAGACAGCTGTGCAGGTAGCAGCACAAGCCGCAGCTCGCCGTCGACGGGGAACGGACAGTTCAGTTCCTTCTCATGAAAACGACGCAAGGAGACTTCGCCTCGAAGACCTTCTAGTGCGTCCTGCGGAAAATGGAGCTCCCTCTTCCAGCTCACGCTGTAACTGTGCTGCGTATGCCTCGCAGGCCTCTGACTTTTCTTTTGTACGCTGCACATTTCTCGATGCATTTTCCGTTGTTCCTCACATGCTTCGATTTGCGTTCCATAACATTCCGCATGCGTTCGATATTTTAGAATTTTTCGTCTATGCCTGTAATAAATACTCGACTTGAAGTTTGTCCACGCAGCAACTCATTTCGGCATTGTTGTTCACAAGGATGAACAGAGAAAGAGAGAGAATGAAAACGCTAAACTGTAGGAAGGACGCTTAAACATTGTCTACAAGGCTAGAACGTGTGCGTGGACCAATATACCAACGCGGTCACAGAGCATAGTTTTCATAAAAACTTGATGTTCCATTGTATTGACTTTACGCAACGTCGATACACAAAAGCGTTGTCCAATGACAGTGGACACGGTAGTCAACGGACGTGTACGAATGGTGGCAGTGCACTCAAAGTGGCACGGGGCTGTCTTAAAAGGAAGCCTTTAAAAAACGCAGATATATCAGACGCAACATCAAAAATACAAAATATGTATTTTTCACGGTTTGCGAAGTCACTGAAGTCACTCAAATCTATGCACGCGGTTCTTTTTTTAGTTCGAAACGCCGGCTGACAAGTCCTCTCTACAGTTGCTTGACGTACTAGAGCCACTCATTGCAGCTGTCCTGTAACAGCTTACATAGATCGGAGTCTATGCGCCTTCATATGGTCGTGTATAAGTGCCAGTGACCACTTTAACTTCTTGATGCGTATCGATGTCCGGTGGGCGTTTAAGGACGTTCCCTTGCGTCAGTGGTCCCTTGACAAAGTATGCAACAATGTTCACTGAGGAATGTTCCGGTATATATCCACAACATCGACGTAGGCCTGTGCCGTTCGCAGTAGAGCAGTATCGCTCATCTAGCATCCGTCTAGTTTGTCGTCATCATTATTCATCCCGTCTCTTCTTCCTCTTCTCCTCTTCGCCCTGTGCAGAGTAGCTGGCTAGAGCACACTAGCTCAGACCGACCTCTCTGCATTTCCTTCGATAAAATCTCTCTATCTTTCTAGCGTTCTCTCCATGCGAATAGTTTAGACTCATTGTCCCAAGTCTAGCACCGTGAACTTTCAGTGATGACCTACCACACCTGCTTAGGCAGTAAATAAAGTAATGGAGCTACGATTTTATGTCCTCTTTCAGCCCGGAAGTAGACAACGGGCCCGGTGGCAGCGTCAAGCGCAGCTGCCTTATTACTTATGGCCTAGCATCACAAAGGGAATCAGCTCTTCTAGAGCGCATGAAGGGGGGGGGGAGGGACCGATGCAAACATGTGAAGCTCATAAACATAGCTTATGGCATTCCCCGAAAGTTCAAAGAAAGAAATACAAATTTTTGCAGACTGCAAAGTGATTGCGAATAAACTGTCAGCGGCTGTGAACTATGCGCACTTTCTTTTGCTCACGCTGATAACTTGGTTCATTTTTAACATAACAAAGTATTTTACGAAACGCGTTAAAGAAAAGAAGCTAGGCGGTCATTACGTGCAGATGGTAATCCGAGCGCCTCTGAAAAATAGTGGCTACTTTGGTGTTCTTTTTTTCGCGAAGACTGCAATATGTAATTGCGCATAAGCAGTGCTCTGAAACATATATGCTTTTAATTTTCACCACAAGCTAGACGCTCCCGTGCTCTACTGTAATGAACGAAACAGGTATGTTGAAAACGTCTGTTGAGTGACGGGTATTAGCAGGCACTTGTGATGGAAAATAATCAATGCGAGATTGCTTTGAGAACGACGCTGGGCGAATAACTGTAACGCTTATGGCGGGCACAGAAGGTTTGCACAGTGTTACGCTAAAAACAGTCGTGGTTTCCCAGTTCAGCGCTGCACTACCATTGTGACACATAGCTTCGTTATATTGCTCAAGTGCGTTTGTTTAAGTTGCTCTCAAAAGTAGCAGTCTGAACAAGGCTTTAGACAATGTACGTGGCTTGAGCTCTAATAACATTATTCAAGTTAACTGCAAAAGTATTAACTAGTACATAACCAGCAATATCTCACAAAGGCTCAACACTGTATGGGAAGGTGCAAATGAAACTAGCAGGAACCTCGAAACATGAGTTGATACACTGGCCGGCGCATTGCAGCTCCTGATCACTTCAATCGCTATTGCCGAAAATTAAGATTCTGGGAAAAAGTAAAGAGAAATCTGCACAAGTATATCAGGTTACGAAGAAATGCTAAAACTGCGTGAGGGGAAACTTGTATTACACTATGCGATACAGAAATTATTGCCTTCGTTAACTTGTTATACGAATAGCAATTCATTGCTGTACTTTTACACACCGTGTCGTTTCCATTTCTCATTCTGCGCAAGTCGCTTCGTTGTGTTTGTCTTTCCGCCTTTTATAATAAGATATTTTAATGTTACTGCAAATATTGTCGTTTTCGCTCGTTTCGTTGCTGAGACTTTGTAGCGGTAAACGTTTCCATTAGTAAACGTCAACACAGCCAAGAAAAAGCATTACTGTAGTATGCCACTTTGACAAGCAACACACTTGTGTCGCTAACAGAGATAAAGCGGGCTGAACAAGTCAGCAGGAACGACTGCTGCCCCAGTGTGATCATCCTTACACTGAGGCAATGATGATAATGTGTTTATCAGTTGAATAGGTTCCAGAATGCGTGATTGGACGCGTAGAAGCATCTGCTGCATGGCCTTTTGTGGTTCTTGGTGCACTGCGGCGATACTGTGCTGCCACCACAACACAAACGCTAAATAGAGAAACATGATAAACGGACGAAGCGTTCCGTTTGTTCTGTCCCACGCTATGTTACTCTGTTTAGCTTAAACATGCATGCACGCATTAGGCCTGTATTCACACTCTTCTGCAGTAACACAAAACGACTATAGGCAGAAGGGCAGGCCGACGGAGGCGTTCCGGGATATCTTGCTGCTCCGACGTAGCATCTCGAATGTCCTGAGCAACAACTTCTAAAAAATGCACGCTGCAACGCTTTCACGCATTGCGTGCTGAAAAGCTTCACTGTGCCGGCACTCCGGGCAACGAGCAGGCAGGGCGATTATCCACGATGCGATATGGTACCTTTTTTTGCAAAATATGCACGCCGGTCACGAAGCTAGCATAAATCCGGTACGTCAAGTGGTGGTGCAGGTGATGTTACTTGTCACCAGCCACCCACATACCTGGGCGGAGCTTTATATGTAAGAATTCTTTTCATTGGAGTTTATTAATTATTTTTTGTCAGCCGTCGCCGCACTCAGTGGCGGATAATGACGATAGTCGAAACCTGTCGTCGTGGCAGCCAGTCTTACTTATGCTACTGGTGGTCTCAGATGGAGGTCTCCGATTGTGCTACAACCATTGTATAAGGCAGAAACTACTGTCTTTGGTTCAGAGCGCAAACATGCTCCAACAGCGATCAGGAAGTAATCTCAGTGCTACCAGAACTGCCTATTTTCGTGCGCTCATTTAAAGCTGTTTTACACAGCTTCTCATTGCGAAAGTGCTGGAAAACAGCCTGTCTAATGTGCCAATAACACCACCGCTGCCAAATTGTTGAGCACCAGTGCTTCGCACACACTTGTGAAATAGAATTTATTGCAGCAAGTCAATCCATGCACTCAAACTAGACAGGTTGTCTACGCAGAGGGTTTGACGAAGAGTGCGAGCCGGGAATGTGGGTCAAGCCTTTCTGCTAGCGATTTCTTAAAGCCGTCACTGTTTGTCAAGTTTCGTGTGCAGGTATGGTCTACAAGGTGTTTTAAAAATTCAGAAGAGCGTGTAGTGCCTGCACGAATTTGTATATTTTACTTAGGTAGTGTAGCCCTTTTAATTTACTTTTCACTGCGAAAAAAAAACTGAGAACGCTATAGATGTATCCTAATGCTAAAACGTTCATTCCTTCAATCCTTCGCTTTCCGGTAAGTATAGTTGGTGACAAACTTAGAACACAATGCTACATGTACTGCTGTCCAAGTAAAAGAGAAATCGTATAGATGTACCAATCAGCTTTGTTCGCTCACTTACGAGACGTCGTACGTTTCGGCGTATCTAATACAGCCGTTTCACTGTATATAAGGTTATCTTATGTATCACTGATTTTAGGATGAAACCTGAACATCTCCATGGATTTTATGCGATATCCTAACAGCAGTATGCTCAAACAAAGGTAATATTTAAGTTAATATATGCTGTACGCGTACATACTTGAGTAAGACTTCTTCCTAGTTAGCGGATGAACTGTGGCACTCTCACATGGATATTTGTACTAAAATCTGATACATAAGTGCTTTGTGTTCACAACAGACAAGCATCGATAAAAGAAGCGGTGATGCTCCCAGGTTTTCGTCGTCGTACATTCATGTGCCAATACCCCGGAATATAATGTCCAACTTTTATCTCACTAAAACCAAGATGTTACTGTAGCGATACTGTTTTGCTCTTATTTTTGATCAAATGCAATGTTCCCAGAAAAGTGTGATGGTAAGTTAGCATTGCAAATATTTTAGACACTCGGTCGCGTTTGTAAATATTAGTTTTCTAGTCACCATTAGCGTCCAGCTTCGTTCACCGAAACTAAATGAGGCTCACACTCGTGTAAGAATTCAAGTTCATAATCTTAAGTCGCAAATAAGATTTTTTTAGAAGAGTCAGAAACCCTTATAACGCATGTGCATATTCATGATTATATAATAATTTCAGACATTGCTATGTCTTGAACATTCATGAAGAGATGTTTATAATTACGAGAACTGTATTTGTTTTACAATATTTTCACTGCTTCCGCATACTCAGCGATGTAAAGTCGCTGAAATTTTTGTTCTGTGATTGCATCACTATTCCCAGCTGTCCTTACGCTCTCCACGTCACCCCAAGTTGTCTATGACAATTTTTTTTCTTGAGGAGACTCAACTTTTGCGTTGGAAATAAAGTGGCTTGGTTCAGATGACGTATTAGATATAAGTGAAATTACCAGAGGGTACACCGACCAATGTGCCAATACCCAATATGTTTACATATGTTACGTAAGATCGTTCGAAGCTGAACGTTTTGTCCCGAGCTACAATGCAAAGTAAGGACGGAAGGACAAAATGTGGATGCTTTTAGCTGGGAACGCGGAAAAAAACAAATAACATATTCACGAGAGATTTCGTAGAAAATAGATAACGTAATGACATAGCATAAAAATAAGTTACTGAACCAAAAACATGAAAACCTGTGGCTTCCAAGCCACTGGCAATAACTCAAGAATAAACGGCAAGCAAATGGCAGTAATCCTGGTTTAACACGTCGAATGAAATTACATAAGAACAGCATCTTGGCAAACAATTTCTAGCTTTCCCTTCTATTATGCGCACTTATACGGTTGCCAATTTTCCCGAATTTAGTGGGACAGTCCTGACTTTTGAGTAAAAGTCTCGTGTTTGAACTTCGCCCAGTAGTCGGGACGGCCGAGTGTTCTGACTTTGTTTTTCCCCACTGGGAAACAACAAATATACCATATTTTTCTTTGTATAACGCATGACATTTCGTTTGCACATTATCGTTTCTTTGGTTCTGTCATACTGTCAAAAACACAAGGGCATTTTCTTTTTTGTCGTGGTTCTAGTCCTGCTCTAGGCCCTACCCGTTAGCCCTAGCTTTACTGGTATTGATAGCCTCGTGTGTAATGCAACTGTGCGGCACATGTTTCGTCGAAAATTGCGACGCGGTACGACTAAAAGGTTTGTTAAACTTGGTTGCGCGTACACATTGGCGGTTAAAGAAAGGGGCGTCCGCCGCAACCCGCCACCCTTCCTCCTTCCTTGGATCCCCCCCCCCTCCTCCCACACTACCTTGCCGACTTCATATGCTCGGGTGTTCGATACCCTAGCACTGCCGTGCTCGTGCCCTTTGGAAGAGGCGTAACGAGCTCGGATGCGTAGATAATACATGTCTGTGCATACAAATTTACGTCTATACATATACATACACGAACTGGTAGAGGTTCTTGACGAATGCTAAATATCTAAAACTTACGAAATGTTATTGTAGCAATTTTGATCATCACGCTGTGTTCCGCGAAACCATTCAATTTTTCAACATATTCATATACACTTCTTTCCCGTATATAGTCTCTCTCTTGGGCTTGCGCTATTTTTCCACCTACGAGGGTTGCCGTGTGCACATCAACATAAACACTCGAACGGATGTGAACTGCTCATAAACAATTCTTTTTATTGTGTGTATGTGAACTTTAGCAATGTTGTCAATATCATCTTTTCTGGTTTACTTGTTCGATACCTATTTTGAACTCATCTATGAACTAAGAGTACTAGCAGTCACTGTGTAACAGGTACCAGAATACATACAGTTAATAAAGAAAGTGAAACCTTAGGTATATATGTTTCTTTCATTGAACCGCAAACTGACTTGCTGCACCTAGAAATTGCACAAAATGTACTAACAATACAAGAAAAAGTTGCTAGTTGACTAGTGTTCAACACTGTTAGGAATAATGAAAATGAACATAAAGTAAGCCAAGCAAAATAAAAATATAGACGTAGCGACGAATTGTGCTGCGACTAGGGACACGCCAGCTCATGGCGTCAATAATACTACGGAGGCTGAGCTCTGTAGCGAAGACGCGGCGCGCATCGATCGGGCGACATGAACAAAGATGTGCTGCAGCATGATCGCAGCACATGCGAAAAGGGCATGGTGAGAGGCTTGACCATTTCGACACCCATAAATTCAAGCGGAGACAGCGCCCAGCAGTGCACCACGGTGCCTATTTAATGTGTGCGGAATAAAGGGCACCAGGTGGAAGAACGACGAGAGTGCTCCTCATTGTCCGTTATGATGGAAAGTTGATAATATTTATGATTACACGAGCACTACGCCGTGCATTAGGGCACCGGGACATACAAGTTCCGTGTATACAATGGGCAGAGTTTCGGCTGGTGTGATTCGAGATAATGAGGGCGTTAAAGGGAATAGCTTTCTCTGTTTCTTTCACCCACTATCGTGGTCGGTTGCGAAATGTCACCACCGTTACATAGGCCCAATGCAAAGAGCGCGTGGTGACGAGTGGTCGAGTTGCGGGACAGGTTCGCCGCCGCATAATGCCTTCTATAGTTGTTTTTTGACAGTTGGACTGTTTGAATCTAGTGGGCTGAGGGCACACGATGTCCGTGCGCACGTTGACACGTTGTTTGCATTCTACAGCAAAAAGGCATTGGCGTTTTCACGCCTGCCCTTATTAGAAAAACATGTATGAGATGCAGCGTACGCAACATTATTTTCTGCGACGCTTAATTTCGTGGCCCAAATGTCGTGAGAAAGAGCACTCTTGAATGGATTTCGGCAGGGCACTGTCTGTGTTAGTGGTTTATGAATATATGTGAGTTGTTTTGACTTTTCTGTCGCGAGATAGGATAACTGGTGCCCTTCTGTATACAGTACCCACAACTTCTTGTCTAAAGTCTTTTCAGTGAAAAGAGGGTATGTTTATGGAAATATTATTACAAATATTAATATTTAACAAAGCAGAATGGACATGTTTTAAGGATATACAAAAACTGAATGAAGAACTCAGTTCTTCAAATATTCACAGAAGCTTGAACACGAAAGCGCAAGAAGCACTTTTGCGCTTCTTGCGATCTACCGGCCTGTGTGAACGACTTTAACTGGAACGCCTTTTGTGTGTGTGTCTCCATGTGTGCGCGTTCCTTTTTCTATTTTTTTAAAAATTTTTTTTCGTTTTCCTCTCTGTCATCTTTCTAACCCCTATCCCCCATTCCCGGGGTAGGGTAGCAAACCGGAGACTCATATCTGGTTAACCTCCCTGCCTTTCCTCTTCATGCTCTCTCTCTCTCTCATTCTATTAATTATCAGGGAAAAAAAGGGTTCTGTTTGTTACCGATCTTTCTTTTTTATAGTATTACGCTAACCCAGAGCTCTCGTTGCTGCGTTCGGATTCATTTGGCCATTGAAGTGTAACGTTCTGCAAAATGGTACTGCTGTGCACGTCAATGCGGCTCTCTTGCAGAGACCATTTACACGAGCCGCACGTCGTAACACCTCCGCCTTACATCATTTCCTGCATACAAACGCGACCTTCAAGCTTCACTCGGCCAAAGAACAGCATGTATATACTTCCTACGTGTCAGCTACGGATCACACGTCGTTGCTCAAGACACGCTACAGCGCTGCGCCGTATCGCTGCACGTGGGCGGAAGAGCACGGCTCGAGTGAGACACGCACGCCCGGGTATCGGAATTGCATCGCACATTTCTATTCGCATCACCAGAGCGTTACAGCAAACGACGACAGGTGTGCACGCCTCGGCGCGCGAAACAATCACCGAACGTCTTGACAGAGGCGTCAGCGAAATCTGCATATATACGGCGTCTTTATTTCGCGTCGCGGGGACGACTGCAGAACAATGGCAGGCATCTCTCTGTACGCGGTTCGCTCGCGCTGCACGTGCTCCCTCAACGACGGACTACGGACGGATATATATATATATATATATATATATATATATATATATATATATATATATATATATATATATATATATATATATATATATATATATATATATATATGTATATATAGAAAGAAAATGAAGCAGCAGCAAAGACGTACATCATGTGCCTGGAGGTCTCTTGGATATAGATATTCGCCTGCAACGCGATTTAGCTACCCAGGTGAGAGTAAGGTGCTCAATGTTGTCAAAAAAACCCGGTTGCGCAAATATCTTACCTTACCAAGATTATTACCGTGAATTTGAGCACCTTTGCTAAGGTTTTTTTAACCCGACAGTTCCTTCAATGAGCACTATAGCACGCAGCGTAATGAGGGTGGAGTGCAGCATCGGAATGAATTAATCAATTATTTTCTTTTTTTTTTGTAACAAGGACGAGCCTTTGGTCTAATTGGCCAAAGAATGAATATTGAAATCTTAGACGAGGATATTAAGGGAAAAATCACGCTGGACACGCGCCTGTCCTGAACTTTTCTTCAATTTTTTGTCCTCGACATGAACCAGCTTAATGTGCTGCTGCAACCGTCGTGGTGCGGAGAATTTGGCGTTTCTAAGAACCAGCGCAAGAACGGTATTTATCCTTCTCACTTGGACATATACGGAATCGTTATGCATATTTGCATTGTTATAAATGTACATCACTTTCTCTCTCGCTAACAAGAAAAAGAAAGAAAACAAACACGGAAAGAATACATTTGCTAAGGAGCTTCGTCTCAGGACGTGACCAGTCATGGCCGATTGCAAGCTGCCCTCTGATTCAATTGATCCGATTTGACTAACCATCACCTGTTTCAAGGGAAACCAAGCCACTAAATGTCTCCTTCGGCTCGCATTGTCCGTGTTAAATGATAATTAAACTTACGCATTACGCTTTATACACAACTTAGTATATGTCGGAGAATCACTCTCTATACATAAAGCCCTGCGTTGCTTCCTCTTTATTTGACCCTAGAGGTAATCAAAAGGTTATCTCTTCTTCAGTTGAAATTTTACTCGTTTGGTCGTGAAATGCCATCAAGATATTTCAAGTGAGAACACGTGCTAAAATTGCATTTTTAATCCCTTTCGGGTTTTTTTTTTTAAGTCAGAAGTTTGTATGTGTAGCACAATTCGTGTGAAGCTTGTAAGTTGTATGTATAAAAGACGCGAAGCTTGCATGTTATATGCGCATGCATAATGTGGTCCGTTCGATTAGCCTGAACAGGGGGTCTATGGATCGTACTATTGATCCCCAGATGGTAGTCATGTGGGCGGCTTCAGTGTATCTCCCCTTTTGACAGATACATTGGTACCTCGATAAGCGCAGTCAGGGAAAATTCTGCAAGAGGTGTGGTACATCTGCGAGGGCAACTGAGTAAGTGCAAACGGGGCAGACCACTTATTATTTTCCGGCAGTCACAGCCTTCGACAATAAAGAGATAAAAGAAATATGAAAGGGCCGGGTACGCGTATACGGAGAGTTTCTCTCTGCCTTCGCAAACTGCTGACAAGTGCAGCCCTGAAGCGAAGTCAGAGTAAGAACATTGAGTATGACGTTGAAGCTACGAAACGTTCTAATGATGCTTGCCGAAGAAGCATTTTGTAAGGACGGTAAACAGCGGTTGCATATATCCGTAATACTTCATGTCACGAAACCTTTTAACCCAAGAACACTTATGCTATGTCCAAGTTTATGTGTGCGTGTTATATATATATATATATATTTTTTTTGCGACGTGGCAAGCTAAAGCATAGTACTTTTCGCACCCTTGTGGCTATTAAAAGGCTAATTTTTCGTGCTTACACCCATAAGTAAACGCGTAGGTAAACACGCACATATACAAGAGCATTCGAGGCATTTGCGTGCCGGCGAATCAAGGTCGATCATTATACCGCTAAAAGAGGCACAGGGTGGACTCTCGGACTTCGTGTACAAAAGTTGATGCAGAGAGTGTGACTGCAGAAGAAAAACTTTGAGCCGGATTCCGAAGGAATATCCTAAAGGAAATGCAGTCATTTTGGCGAAGTGTCACAGCCGTTGCCACTTCGCCCCAGATGCAAAACACTATCCGCATTTGTCGATTGGTAGTATACTATTAGCGGTAAAAGTATAACCGCAACAATTTGGTAAAGGGTTGCATTTCAACACAGTGCGAAAGCGAGCGCTGTACACTTCGTTTCCAACAATTCCAGGTGCAGGCAGCATTTATGATCACTACTACAGTTTGTTTGATTTTGATAGAAACCTCAGTAACTATTGTTATTGCATCCGGTTCTAGCCGTCACTATACATTTACAGCCTGAGAAAATATCTCGCTGCAATTCTGAGGACAACGTGTATGAATAAATGCCATGCTTATCTGTAACTTAGTGTTCGGTCCGTTCTTCTCAAGGTAGTAGCCCGTCCGTACAATTTTCACGATCTGTTTCTGCGCTGTCGCTGTTGTAATTCTTAAGTTGGTAATTTTATTCGGTACAGGTAAATAGCTTTTCTAGCAACTTGGCAAGGACCACTGTTGAATTATTACATAAGTCATCAATTAGTTATCGACCTTCTTTGAAAAGGTACCGGCACTACTTGCATTTAAGCTAAATATATTAATTTTTATTAAGAAAGACAACAAGTGGCCGGCTTGTTTCAAATCACCTTATACTGGAGCTCACAATGACCAAGATATTTGCAGATCCCATAAATAGTGGAAGTCTGATAAAAGAAATGATTTTCCCGCACGACGCATTAAAACAAATTTTACTATGTAGATTTGAGGTATTGCAGGATTTGCGGACGATTTGCGAGAACGAGAAAGGTTGTTGTAGTCGACATGCGTTTGCTGAGCGACAGCAGTTGAATTAAAGTACACGCTTGCTGCAGTGAAATATCATCGATTAATGTGCGAACGTCTTCATGCTATGAGTTTGGCACGTTTTTGCTGAGGTATGCTAGTCGAATTTACCATGGGGGGGAGGGAGGGGGGGTGCGCCGAAAAGGGGCGTAGCTGCCTATAAAGGCTGAGGTACGGGACTTAGCCGCGGATATTGAACTTGTGAATAAAGTTACCTCATAAACACGCGATATGTGGCGTGTCTGTGCATGCTTTGTTATTGCGCCTGAGTTTACGAGGTCTCAAGTGCAAGTGCTCTTGAACCTAACGTCAATCAACACTTTAAGCTCACGCGTCATCACGACACTTTGGACAATTATTAACTTCATCTATTTTATTATTTTAACGTTTAGGTAGATGCCCAGAGAAAGAGAGCAAATGAGAAATGAGAGGTAGGGAGGTTAACCAGGATTGAGCTCGGTTGGCTACCCTGCACTGGGGAAAGGGAAAAGAGAACGAGAAGAATAACCGAAGAAGAGAAAGTCCATTGGAGATATAGGTCACGTGACCGAAAACGTTGCCAAGCAATGGTGAAGCTATGTCATCCACTTCCATCCGAACATTGACAGTCTGTTCGACGATCCCGTACTGACCAACCTGCATTAGATGGTTCATCCATGAGCAGGGCAATGTATAAGCGTGAAATTAAATCTCTTCCGCTGTCAGAGCTCTCTTAAGCGGCATTGCAGCAACGTTACATTGCACTATTTTGATCTCCGCATCGTTATACGCCGTTAGAAGACCAATTTTACATCAATTATGAGGTCTGTAGTAGAACGCAAAGGAAAATTAGATGCTGCTCACCGGAGTACGTCGTATTTGTTTGCACTGTGTTTGTTGCGTAATAATGCAAAAATGAAAGCGCAATGCTCTGAACTTTTTTTTCTGCGTAGTGTACCTTCGACCCATTCGATTAGGATGTCGGTGTGTTTTAGTGAAAGGAAATTTGTGAATCAATTAAAAATAAAATTATCATTATTTATCATCCTCATTTATTGACCCTTAAGGACTCTTTTCAGGGTATTACATTCTGGAGCTTCCTTTCTGGAATTCTGGAGCTTTCTGTTCTTAAACCCTGGTCATATTACCAGACACACTACAGAGTGAGTGACTTCAGACTAATTTAGACCAGGTGTTTTTTTTATTTATTCATTTACAAAATATTGCACGCCCATGCGGGCCCAAGCAGGAGTGGTAGAATTACAAAAAATAAACACATGTATTCAAAAGAAAATAAAAAAACGCTGACATCTCTGTTGCAAAATGAACAGATCAAGAATTGATCAGATTAATTAAGTCAATTGATCTATTTTTATTTTTATTTTCTTTTTAACGTGCAGAGGTGCGTTTTCTATTCGCACCCATCAAGATGCGGCTGTCGCGACCAGGTCAGCAGCGCAACGCCATAGCTATGGAAGTACCACGGCGGGGTGAGAGCACATTATATGTGTTTATGTGGCGCGATTTATTGTTTCTTAAGCAGAAAAAAGGTTAGTTTACTAGTAGTCTTTTTCAGGTTACTTCAACAATACCTAGTTGCGCCTTCGTATTTGTCGTCTTGCCGCTGTGAATGCTTCACCGGTGGCAGGCGTCTACTTCAGTGAGGCAAAAAGGAGACGGCGTGTTCACGAGAAGGTCGGTAAAGAGAACCTTAGCCAGAAAACGACAGCGGAGGTGAGAAGGTAAATGAACTCTCGTAGCTTTCGAATTGACATTGGGCGAGGAAAATCTCACTGAGTCTGTACTTTTTTGTCAAACAGACTGATGGGCTCACGTGTCAAACGGCAACCGAGGAACACAATGTCACCAGCACCAAAGATGCATTTGGTTGCGTTGACAACGAAGCCCTATTCTTGAACCCGGGTAAATAGCGTGCGCTAAGCGGACGCATGCTATTCAGGAGAAGAACTTCCTACCAGTATGTTGTCGATATATGCACAAACGAAATTGAGCCTGCGAGTATCGTCATTGATGAATGGCTGAAAAGTTTGCGTCCCATTAATCAGTACAAACGGCGTGCGCACGTATTTGAAGAGGCGAATCGGCGTGGCAATCTCGGTCTTTGGAATACATCCGGGCTCTACCTAGACCTTATGGTTGACCTTAGCCAAATAAATGTTGCTGTAGATGGTCATGCCAGCAACAAAGTTCGCAATGTCGCCTATGTGGATCAGCCGATACCGATCGGGGACGGTGCGGTCATCGAGAGCGCGATAGTCACAGCACGATCCAGTCCTCAGGATCGCGGTTGGGTACTATGTGGAAAGTAGATGACCAGCTGTTCGAGGATGGACAAATGATGCCTAGTTGGAGCATATGGTCAAATCTTCTACGGGCGATGGCAAGCATGTCGGCTGGAAGTCGCAATGGCCGGCAGAAAACTGGAGGTCCCATGGTGACTGTGTGATGCCTCACGTTGGGGCGAACCTGGAGGTCCAGGCTACTTGGCCACGTAATCAAGGAAAACGCGGTTATAATCGAGGAGAAAGTCGTCGAAGTCACGTGCAGGAGTGTCTGTGGGGTGATGGCGACTGGTGCAAGAAGTCCTTGAATGGATAAGCGTGTGGTAGTGCCAACAAGGCAACCCGAGCCCACGTTGACATTGAGATCGAAGTCGCAGAGGAAGTCGGAAAATAGCCGTCAACGACAATAAACACCCTCCGAAAGGTCGGCCTTAGTCCGAAGTCAGTTGTGAGGGGACGTTGGTCCTAAGTACAAACTGTGGTGTTGCTGACTGCTTGAAGCGGTGGGGAAGCCATAACATGTTGACGGTCAGCACGAGTAGCAGGAACTACACTGAGATCGGCACCCGTGTTGAGCAAAAACGGTAACTTACGAGCTTGTCGGTGACGTGAAATAGGTGGCTCGTTGATATGCAGGAGTCATGGGTCGCCATCAGTAGCTCGCTATCGAATTTCCCTGTAAGCGGCAAAGACTGCGGCACTGGCATGCGCTGGCACCAAAGTTGTCCTGGTACCAGCAGTAAGCTCCACCGTGTAGTCCTGACTGTGAAGGGGGTCGTGACTGCGGTCTTCGAGCAGAGGCATGGTGATGTTGAAGACGTAAAAATTGTAACGTGACGAGCTGACCACCGAGCTCAGCGATCTTTGTCACCAATTGTGTCTACCGTGCCAGCGAGGCTTAACGGCAGAGCTGCAGCTACAGTCACAGTTACAGTAATCGTGGTAGCATAATCCGAGATGCGGTCAGAACAGGGGCTAGGTCACCCCGTTCAAGAACATGTTATCTGTGCACCCTTCCAGTGTCGCCAAGCCATAGACCAGAGTTTTAGACTCCACTGCTGTCTCAGGCAGAAACTGGGGATGGGGTGGAGGAGACAGATTTGGCTTCGGTATGGCTCAACCCACTACGGGGGTTCGGTCATGAAAAAGCTTTCTAATCGTGCCATCGCCTTCGTCCTCCTTCAGCCTCACTTGCATGTATGTCTGTGTCATGTTCGGACTCCCGAAGCCATGTGCCTTCACAAATAAATCAATGGCTTCTGTTTGCTGGTATGTTTACCGGCTTCATCCTAGATCCCACAGTGATTGCTTTAAGGACAGTTTATTTCATCAATCAGTGAGTGGAACAAGTTGCCCCATTCTATTATTCCGTCTCCTTGTGCAAACTCACTTTTCAAATATATAAATGACGTGGTCCTCCTGGACGCTGTATGTAGCGCCATGGCATCCTTGTTTTCTTCGTTTGTGTAACCTGCTTTGCTTCTCCCATGATTATTTATTT
Organism: Dermacentor variabilis; assembly: GCF_050947875.1. NCBI lineage: Eukaryota > Metazoa > Arthropoda > Arachnida > Ixodida > Ixodidae > Dermacentor > Dermacentor variabilis. The sequence continues at coordinate 140,832,459 of NC_134569.1, forward strand.
TTATAGTGTAGATGGGCTGTTCGTTGCTTACTGTTTGCATAATGGGAGTACCGAGTGTTTTTTCTTTCTAACCCTGTAGTAGTCGTAGTGGGGCTGGCATCATAAATAAATGAAATAATATGATCAGTCGCTTACCTGTCTGCCTAGCCTATAACACGTCTTTTTGCCATGGCTCCTCATTTTAGTCCCTAGGCATACAGGACTACCCAGCCCAACGTACGAACAAGGTCGCAGGCGGATGCAAATAATGCTTCGCATTACAAGAAAGAAAAAAATACCTAAAGCTTATGTGGCTTGAAACTGATCCCTTCGATGGCCGCATATTTGATTTAGGCAAGCTGTGTTTGAAGGTTTTTCTGAGAATGCTCTAACTAAACTATTCTAAAATATTGCCCATTCTCGAAGAGTGCCGCCTGTCACATTGGAAATGACATCTTGCAAGTCATATAAGGTAAGGACGCAACGACAGCTTACGACGGAGTCCAGCATCTAATGTTTCACCTTGAAATGTCAAGCTAAATATTATTTTTATGTTAAGATATAAAACAAAGCAAGTGATCATCTCCCACCTGGTGTGGTGCCCAGTGCTCGTATAAAGTATTTGCAATCCGGGACTACAGTTATTACAGCCCACCGGCGTTTCCTCGAAAATGTGAGCCTGAAGTCGCACACTTTCCTGCAGAATGCACCGTTCGGCTGATAGCAGCTGTATCTAACGGGTTACGTAGAAAGTGACAAATAACGTCTCACCGTATTAGCAACTGCAGCGAAGACTGCGTTCCCTTCAGCGATAGCAAAGAGGGCAACTAGCGTAAAAAAAAAAGAATGATGCGATTATGAATCCACACTCGACAGTCTGGAACGATGTCTCTGTTAAGCAATTACAGGCATTTATACTGAGCTCTCTCCAGACATACTGCGCACGTTCATCTTATGCAATTGCTGGGACTGCGAATAGCACGAGAATGTCTGGTCAGCTGCACGGCAAACTGACTTGTCGGTCAGAATTTCGCACAACACAAATGATACTCGTGTCTCCTTTCTGTAACATTCAGAGAATCGTCGTTCTCGCTTTCCCACATTGCAACATAGATGCACAGAGCCGAAAGAGATACTAGTAAAATTTGTGGTTGAGACGTTCGATATACTTCGAAATTAGCATTTACGACACGTGCAGGTGTAGCCTACGTTTCTCTTCGACAATATTTGGAGCGCACCTGCCCTCTCAAACCGAAGGGCGGGGTGGTATAGCCTCAGCATACGCACTCCAGCATCCGGGCCCAGTGAACCGCGCTTCTTATACATGGTACGCCTAATTAGTCGCAGATGGCGCCTACCGTGGGCGAAATGCGGTCATTAATCTTCATCCACGGGTTGCCACGAGGCGAAGCGAAAGTAGCTCTGCGCGAACCTATTTAGTCGCTCAGTGTCACCGTCACTGTAGGCCAAGTGCCTTCGTTGCAGACCTTTTATTCTTTCATTTAGCGGGGCGGCATGACGTTTTTACTCCTTTTATGCACGTTTGGGTTTTTTTTTTTGTCGCTCGGCTTCTGCAGTAGAAGCGGTCTCACATTTTAATGCAGCACGAGTAAAATTTGACACCCCAAGTGTTTAAATATTTATCAGGAAATACCTACTTAGGAAATGTATTGATGTCTCAAGCCCCCGGTTCCTTTCGTTGAGAAATCCCTCCAGTGGCTTTTGAGAAGTTGCAAAAGACTGTGGCTGACCGAGCGCTATGCTAGCGCACTTTGTTTCCAAAGTGCCCAACTGAAACGAACGTGAAGCAGTGGCGTAAACGTTAGATCGACGGAAAAATAAAAGTGACAAAGTCATTCTTCGCACAAAGTTTGCCTCAACTTATTTTTGAAACTCCGTCAGCTTCATGCCGTGACCTGAACTAGACCGAATAGATAAACAATAGATAAATAACCGCGAACAAAAAGATTATGAGATTAAATTTTTTAATTGTTTTCCTAACACCATTTTATTAGCCATACAACTGCAAGAATGCTTTTTTTTTTCATTAAGGAATAGCAGCAATTATGCGTTTATGTATCCGAATAAGCAGGTGCATGTTCAGGAATTTAGATGGAATTGGCAATGTTGGTGTGTCCTTATCTGACGCGCTACAAATAGCAGCACAATTTAGTAATCCACGATAACCATTCCTTTTTATCCTGAAAAAGAGGGCGCGATAAAATACTTTATATCCTTCTGGTTCATCAAAGTGTCAGTTAAAAGGAAAATAAATGGTAACTTTTCTTCTTGCGTCGTTTCTTCGCTGTTTTAAATAATTTCGAATATTGTTCTATAGCAGTCTGTTACGTTTCGCCTACGACGCGTGGTTTAGCCGGCGCGACTGCAACAAAGCGGCAGACATTTTGGCCCGTTCGGCGTCGCCGCTACGCTCCCCGCCAAGCGCGTCCAGGCATGTTCCGATGCCACGTGTCTTCATGTGCGTGTGTGAGTGTATGTGCCATTGTGCCCGACCAGAGGCGCTACGAGAATAGACGTCACCTTCTCCTCCCCGTCATTGTGCCCGACCAGAGGCGCTACGAGAGCAGAAGTCACCTTCTCCTTCCAGCCATTGTGCCCGACCAGAGGCGCTACGAGAGTAGAAGTTACCTTCTCCTCCCAGTCATTGTGCCCGACCAGAGGCGCTACGAGAGCAGAAGTCACCTTCTCCTTCCAGCCATTGTGCCCGACCAGAGGCGCTACGAGAGTAGAAGTTACCTTCTCCTCCCAGTCTTTGTGCCCGATCAGCGGCGCTACGACAGTATGCGTCACCTTATCCCATTGTACAATCACGTGCTCGTCTATTGAGGGGTTCCTTCTTGCCCTCAACTGCGAGAGTATAAAAACAGCTGCCCCCGGACGCCAAAAGGAGGGCTCCGATTTCTTCTGTTGAGTAAAGTGCTCTCCCGTCTCTCTACTTCGGTCAACCTGACCGCCAACTCTTTGCGATGTTAAAATAAACAAGTTGTTTTGTTGTTACCAGTCGACTCATGCTTTGCCGGGACCTTCGGATGCTTCCAGTTGTACCCCAGGCCGCCAGGCCAACGCTACGCTTGGGGCTTGCGACCCAGGTACAACCACGGGCGTCAGCGCCGAGTTCCCAACCGATCGCACCAGCGGTGCGACCACAACAACCGTTGCCATCGGTGGGATTCAAATAAGTCCCACTAACGAAGTCCGTATAAATGCTGCTATATCGATATCATAGATACTCTGTTTATTTTGCATCGTGTCACTGCTTGCATTCAGTGGGTTCAAATTCTCCTTACCTGGTCCCATGGGAGAAGTGCTTGATATGTCAACACGGTAATTGAGCCGCGGTTGTAGTCCCAGCAACACGTTGCGTACGACGATCTCAGACCGCATTGCCCCTCTCAAAAGGAACAAATTAAACAAGGAGTTAGTTTTTCGAGCCCCAGTTGGCCATACACTTTTGATTGCTATACATGGTATTTAAATAGGAGCGCCAGAGTTAATGTTCCTCTGTTAATCACAACTACAAGCGGAATGACAATAATTTGAAGAAGGCGAACCTTTCCTTACGTTTATGGATCTTGTTTAATGTGCAAACAAATCAGTCATCAAAGAAAACCACAAAAATATTAAAATATGAAAGCTGTCCTACAAAATAGATAAACACAATGTTTCTTTTGTTTCTTTTCTTTTTGTTATTCCGATATACCATGTTACGACAAGTGTTATAGAAAACCATAAGAGAGCGCAAAATGGTAACAGGAGAAGGAGGCATGGTGATTGCTAAATCTGTTAAAAGAAAAATTTGCAATGTAGTCCCCCTGTAAGGATTCCAGTTACTTTTTTTCACGTTAGAGAAGTTAAATCTGTTCATTCAATACCTGCTTAACGCGTGTCCCTATATTTAACATACATATGTAAAAAATCGAATTTTGCATACAACAAATTAGGCGCCTTACCGAATCGCATTAATATAAAAAAAGTTCACTTTGTTTAAGATTCCCTCCTTAAATTGTAATCTTAATTTATATAAATATTCATAGTTAGTTCAGTACTAGAATGGCGGAATTGAAGCCGTAATGAGCTGAAGCCTACAACCATACCAGAATTCCAAGGATAATTACAACTGTTCCTAAGTGTACCAGCAACTGTGCGCTGAAATATCCTGTGGTATTTCACTGAAACTTTATCATTTAGAATGCGGAAGGATTTTTTTTAGAGAACGCGTCATGCAGAACAACCATTCATTTCAACGTGCCTTTGCGGTGGGAGCGCTAAATATTGCTGCTCGCTCATATATCCTAAATGGGACGAAATATAGCACATTTCAGTGAACTTTCTGTTTATCTTAGTTTCCTCCGTTGAGTCGTCTCAGGCGACATACTGTTTGTAGTAGCAATTGCTAAAGCACAATACGTTTAAAGCAACACGAGGAAAGAAGGAACCGTGGTACATCTAGTCCATATAAGGAAGCGGATAGAACAAAATCCAAACGCGCAGCACCATCGTTCGAGTGTACATTTGATTTCCGCTCACTCTTCCGGCAGCGCAAAACCCCATCTCAAAGAATGACATTAATGGCGCCCTCGCGGCAGCAGAGAAGCCGGGAATAATAGCTTTGCGAAAGTTGTACAATGAAGGGCAACGAACAAACGAATGTCAATGAACGGCGATGTACAATAACGCCTACTCGTGGACGCCGCCCACCTATGGGGCAATTCCCAATCTCTTCTTTTTCGAAGTCAGCTCTCACGTCGAGAAGCTGATTGCAGCTATTGAAGGAGTACCGATCCAGGCTCAAGATTTACTTCGCTGTCAAAGCCCCAAGTCGCCGACGCCTAGCAAATTAGTGCCTGTAGGCAGCAGGATCCAATCTTATTTGCAATTGGTGCTATCTAAAGAAGGACAGTTTGGCCAGAAAGAACGGCAGAAATTGTACGTAAGGAAGAAGAATCACGCACAAAAGAAAGATGAGGTGCTGAATCGACACAATCTGCCTGGGAGCACTAATCCTCGAAAGCCTATGAAAGTTCAGCACTTCACTAAAAAGCAAAATAGAGAATTGCCTTCTTTGTCGCACTGCTGCTGTTATGTAAAGTGATGTTTTATGTCGTTCTGCGATTGAGCTCGCTCGCTTCCTTGCTTGCTACCTAACCTAATTTATCAGTAAACGCAATAAGAAGGTTTCCGTACACATTTTTTCTTTCTTTTTGGTTGTGGAGTATAATGCCATTACACATTGGAGAAGACGCTGACCAACGACCAGTTTTCTAAAATACAACAGACTTTAGTGTAAGACAGTCTCTGGTAAACTACTGTCTGTGCACATCTGATGCTTGGTAATGACTTTTTTAGGCGTGAGAAATCTGTGAGTGGGTGATTTATTTATATTGAATTGGAAATGCTGGATTCTGTTGTGCTACACGCTTATCCGCGAACAATCAATCGTGCAATGAACAAAGGATGATAAGAGGTGATACGGAAAGACATTTTCGGAGCTCTTTAAAATACGCTTATGAAAAGCTGTGCGATATGCTTAGTGTTTCGGCGTTCCAAGAGCCAAGAGATACCACTCAGGAAAAGAATATTCATTGTGAGTTTCATAACACCGCGTCACAAGACACGGGCAAAAGGGAGGTAAAAACGACAACACGTACGGTACTGTCAACTGATATTTCATTGAAGGTGCCTCTAACATTATTCGCCCGTTAGCAGCTACATTACCGCACGGAGACGTCATTTAAATGCAACATCTTTTTTTCTTGTGGACTAGGTTTTAGTAAGCAGGGCTTGTCTTCGTGTAGGCTGGAAAGCACGATATCCTTTCAATCTAAGCGAGAAACAAACGCGTGTCTTCTGCGACGAACTCACCGCATTGAGGAATGGCTAATTTTTTTGAAAATACTCACACAGTTTTTAACAAGTAATTGGCAACGAGAATGTTGCGATTTTTTCTGTACAGAAAGCTCTCTATATTTTGACGTGAGCAACCATAAATGTTTGAATTCGGTAGAATGTCAGTCACTGTACTACAGAGAAAGAAGAAGCCAATCAAACTAAAGGCACTACAAAACTGCCATATATTTGCCAGAAACTTTTGTTCAGCCGGAACAGTACAGTGCTCGTTCGTCACTAGTACTGCTGTGTGGTTGAAATCCTGGGAAAACACGGGGAAGGCGGGAGATGGAAATTCAAGACGATGAGCAAAACGAGAACAAGGTGAAAGCAGGAGCCAACGTTTCGACAAGTGGACTTCTCTTCTTCAAGGCGATATATGCTTTCCTCGACTCAGTATATATAGGTGGAGTTCTTCTAAAGGGGAGAGGGCGTAAGGCGGGTGGGTGGGTTCTCGTTTTGCTCATATGCGGTAGAAAGGCGCACGACGAAGTAAACGAAGTAAATTATATGTGCATTTCTATTGCATTTTCTGACGACATACTGAGGTTTACTTGAAAGAGCGTAGGTTAGGGCGTGTTGGTATTCCATAACTGAGGTTTTTAGCGCACGAAAAGGGACGAAAGACAGTGGCGAAACGAGGACACAGCGCTAACTTCCAACAATGGTTTTATTCCACAAAGCGGTAGACACATGTATATATATAGGTAACACCCACAACCGTACGCATGCGCATATGCACTGATTTTTAGTCAAATGAGACAGCACCGAGACAGGTGTAATGGAAAGTCAAGATGATATCAAAGATGAAGTACGACCATGCATAGCCAAAAAAAATTTTTTTTGTAATTGCAAGTCTAAAAGATTAAAATGTAATCTCCATCAGGCCACCCTCTGTGTCACGTTTAAAAAATCGAATTCTTTACTTGAAAGATCTATTGAAGGCGCGCTAACACACGTGTCCTCGTTTCGCCACTGTCTTTCGTCCCTTTTCGTGCGCTAAAAACCTCAGTGAGGTTTACTGTGTCGCTCAGCGACACAATAATATCTTGATGAACCCTCCGCGCTTAATATCTGTTACCTGGATTAGCACGTCAATGTCCCTGAATTTGATTGACGATCGAAGGAAGATCAGGAACAAATTCAAACATGCTCAGTGAGATGTGGACAGCAGCTAATATTTAGATTTGTTCATTGACGCCATTAAATTACTTCTATATTGTTGCTATGGGGCCTCCAGGGTTTTGTTTTCCGCTATGCCAGAAACATTTCATATTCATCGAATAACCATGGCCATAAACTTCCTAATAAAAGAATATTCCGTAACTTTTCAAAATTTAACAACATATAGTTGTGTAATCCTTGCCAATACATGCACGTTCGCAAAATTTGCACCGAATTGATACCGCTGCTGGCGAGAAAACGCGATTGGACTAGTTATGCTCTACAGCAGCTGCTTATAACATTGGGCCTGGAGTTATGCTCTACAGCTTCTTATAACATTGGGCCTGGAGTTCAACCTTCACAGTAGGTGTGCATCTTTTAGGCATTGCATACGCATATACACAGGCGTACACAGCTGTCCTTAGTGTCATCGCTCGCCCCAACCATGAAAAGAACACCGTGCCTTGAGCAGCACGCACGCATGCCCGCACGCAAAGGTGTCAGTGAGTTCACTCTTTCGACGACCACGCAGGGACTGACGTAGCAGCCCAGTGCAGTTCTCCCGTGTATTTTTAGTCGCTTGACACGGTCTCGTGTCCTTTCACTGCACGGGTTGTCGCCGCTGGCTCAGACCGCTCGGCACCGGTGCGAGCTCCTCTCGTCTGACACCAGCGTAAAAGATGACAGCAGCAAAGACACGGCTTGCGAGACAAGGAGCGTCGTTATGTGTTGGCGTGCGGAAGACAGTAGGGAGCCGGCCTTTCAGTAGCCACGAAATATTACAGTCTGTGCAAGGAGAGTCGCACTCGTTTACGGTTATAGACGACGACTGCGGGCTCAAGTCTAGAGGATGGGCTGGACAACTGGCCTGTTAATATCCAACAAACACACACAAACAGACACACAAAAAATGGTTACGGCGTCAAAAAAAAAAAAAGAAAATGTGTGTAACGGACTGCACTCGTGCTCATTTAACTCCTTTGAATTAAGGGCGCTTGTCCTTTTGACGGCATTCACGCGCTGGCATTTACGACGGTGTTGGTCAAGATAACAATACCATGCCGGCGACGATGCTTAGTCGCCATACCCACTGACGAAGTAGAAGTTTTGTGGATATTGGGCCAGCTCTTAAGATCCGAGATGTTTCGCTGATTCGCCTTTTGAAGTGGGGCGAGGGGTATCGAACCCCAGGTATAATGGCGCCACAGGAAAGAGAGACACCCGTGGTGCGCCACACATCCTTCCACTCCAATGTGACTGACCAGCAATACATGTCGCCACCTTCAACACTTTGAAGAAATACAACTGTGGCGTTCTACTGAATGTCGCACTAGACTACACGGGAATGTCGTATGGGTCTCATGGATCGGCACCAGGGCGCCTAAGCTGCGGATGCTTGAAAGGAAAAAACCTCCCTCTTTCTTTCTCACGCACACGCAAGTTTCGCTTTCAGGGAGCCATCAAATTTGCAATAATTGTTCACGTATGTAGGCTTCGAAGAAGCTTGTTTCATGAAAATTTCTACAGTCGGCCAGGTAACGTCGAGAAGGGGTTCCAAACAGCTCCATTAGTTCAGCCATCCTAAGATCAATACTTAGCAAGTTAATTACCGTAGCTTGGTAAATGCGCGCATGCATAACGATGCAAACTTCTTTAGAAGCTAGCAGTCTGGAGCCATAAATGGAGACAATAACGTCAATTTGATATATATATGGCTGTAATTTTAAAATCTGGGTGGAACTGGAAAAAACACAAGGTATGGCTGATTCAGTCAATCACGTTCAGGGCTAGTTCGCCGTGCGGCTAATTATGCGCTCCACACAGATAACTGATTCAAGATAACTCATAGAACATCAACTCTGAAAGCTGTAGTTGGCACAGTAACAACCTAATGGAGAACATCGTGGCTTTTTTGACCTGCACATAGACTTCACTCCACGGGCTCCCTTGCATGTCAGTTGCATTACGCAGCAGAATTACTGGCCAAATGTGAAACGCACAAGCTCTTGGAGCCCAATAGGTTACAGTATTTACTGAAACAAAGGGGTTCTTGTGAAACATAAATTCGGCGAAACGAGTCTTTGCTCGATTGCACTCGTAAATAACATCGCAAAACAGATGTCTTAAGTCAAGTAAAATATTGGCGTATTCGGAGCAACTACGAAGGAACTATTCCTGCCTATTCGCCATGCGGCAGTTCGCGCCAGCACGGACGTAGAAGTTCTAAGTTCGTCACAGAATATAATTTCAGTGCAGCGATAAATGAAAGTTGAAATTAGTCGAAGGTGACAAGGGCGTTGTTCTATATATTGACACACAAACACAGAAATAAATGAAAACCCTGAAAAAACAAAGAAAACAATGAACAATATGTTTGATTGGAATAATGTATAACGCCCATAAGACCGAACTGTCCGCAAACTGAGCGTGCAAGGGTGCAAGGAGCCACTACTCTATGCATCCAAACTTCGCAGGAGTGATGGACGTACGCTGATTATCAAATTACTCTGACCATTTGCAAGGACGCTTGTCCTCGCGTAACGAACTGGCACGTGGCTATGGCTGCGCAAACAGAGACCGCGAAGCAATTATTCTGCCCAGTGCAACACGCACTTCCAACGCCCTCCTGCCGCCAGTTCCCCCAAGCAACCCCGTGGTTGTTGACCATTGTTTTCTCGCGACAAGTGCAGGCGACCTGAAACCTGTCCTGTCCGACAGGAGCAGAGAGCAGGAAGACAAATATTGACGTAAGTCTTCTTGCTGGCAATCCATGTGGGGACGCACTCAGAGAAGATGCAATAACTAATCTGCTGTCACCCATAGAAAGCAGGGTTGCGAACTGCCTTCGCTATGCATGAGAGCGGCCATCTCCAGTGATAGTGAATACCATGCAGGAAGCTTCTTTTTTTCTTTTTGAGAATTTAAACTGGTTATGGGGGTCCTGTAGTTCTCAACTTTGTCAGGTTTGTTTGGTCTTTGTCCCACTCTTTGATATTCAAAAGTCTGAACACTGTTTCTTTCTTAACTTTTTCATAAATATAGGGGGGGGGGGAGAGCGATTTTCCCCCTTTCGTATCATTTGACCGATGACTTCACAGAAGTGCAGCCAACATTTTTTTGATTCCCTGAAACTTTATGACGGATCTCAGGGTGCGCTACTGTTTATGTATAGCACTAAGGAAACATTGCCCTGAGACTTGGAGCTAACACACGTTTTGTTTGCGGTGTGACAGTCGGCGTCAAAAGTTTGAAGACCGTGACATATCAGACAAAACTGAATATTTCCTTATTCTGCACATGAACGCTGGTATAGATATTTCCAGTCTGTACGATAAGCATATGCTGCCAACCCATTACTGCATGGCTTTAAATACAGTGGTTAAACACCGGTCTATAGCTCAACATCTTATCCGGTGCCGTGGTCGGCAAGCCTTTGACGTGTCCTATACATGCAGCTTACGACTTCAGGAGCGTTCTGAGATTTTACAAATCTTGCGTCCAGTTTTCCGAAAAGTAGGTTCTGTACAGGCAAAAAAAAAGTTAAATGTGCCAAGTAAAAGGGCAGAAGAACCTTGCAAAAACTAATGCATACAAGAAAGAAATTGTGATGGTTTCCGCGCACCACCCTTTGATGGCCCCGCAAGCTTGCGAAACCGTCAACAGTAAAATCACTACAAAGGTTATTCTGTTCTAAAAAGAATGCCTTAACGCTTAGTTTGTGCTGTGCGAAGTTTGTAGCTAATATTGCGTGGCATATATGGTAAATAATCGGCAACAAAACACCTATGTACCCGCAAAAGGGGCGGACGTGTTTACCGAAAGTAAAAAAAAAAGAAACAGGCAGTCCTATGGTTTGCGATGTGCACAATATTTTTACGAATATTTATATTCACAAGTTGGCAGGCATGAGTATATCATAGTGTGATGATTTACCAGGCAGCTGTTGATTTCTACAATGCTATTCGCAGTGCTTAGAAGACGTATTCAATCTATTGGAATGGGAAGGCTTAGGAGTGAGGATCAAAGGTGGCTATCTTAACAACCTTCGGTTTGCAGACGACATTGTCCTGTTCAGCAACAGTGGGGACGAGTTACCACAAATGATGGGGGACCTTAACCAAAAAAGTGTAAGAGTGGGGCTAAAGATTAATATGCAGAGTACAAAGATAATACTCTATGGCCTCAAAAGGAAACAAGAATCCAGGATTGCCAGTCAGCCTCTAGAGTTTGTACATGAGTGCATTTATCTAGGTATATTGTTCACAGGGTGCCTTGATCATGAGAATAAACTTTACAAAAGAACAAAAATAGGTTGTAAGGCATACCACAGACATTACCAAATCCAGACTGGGAGCTTACCACTGTTGTTAAAAAAAGTGTAAAATGATTGTATTCGACCGGTGCTAACGTATGGAGCCTAAACTTGGAAGATAACAAAGAAGCTCGTTAAGCAGCGCCCAATGTGCGATGGAACGAAAAATGTTGAGCGTAACGTTAAGAGACAGGAAAAGAGCAGTCTGGCTCAACGAGCAGACAGGGATATCCGATATTCTAGTGGACATAAAGATAAATAAATAGAGCTGGGCAGGCCACGTAATTCGTATACATAGGGTAGATAACCGGTGCACCAATAGAGTTACGGAATGAGATCCAAGGAAAGGGATGCGCAGTCGAGGAGAGCAGAAAACTTGGTGGGGTGATGAAATTAGGAAAATTGCAGGCGCAAACTGGGATCAGCTAGCGCAAGACAGTGGGCATCAAGATGAGATGATTATGATAATGATGATGATTATGTTGGTGATTATTATTATTATTATTATTATTATTATTATTATTATTATTATTATTATTATTATTATTATTATTATTATTATTATTATTATTATTATTATTATTGTGATAATGATGATTAGGGCTGGTAGAGTTGTTAGAACTGCAAATAGAGTGCTTTATAACTTACAGGTATACCTGTAAACTATAGCTATAGTTAAAAAAGATATGCTTCGCCGGGCTCCTAATTTGGTAGTTGGCACTGAGATGCCTTTTCTTCCACGAGCCTATTCCGCCTTTATGCGGTTACTAGATGTCACAAGGAATCGGAGCAGCTTTCCGCACTGACTGCACTGACTGAATGCGTGCGTAATGCACCGGTTTGTTAACAGTGCACGTTGGATTAGGGGCTTGATAAGTCGCGCATCTTGCAGCGAGCGGATGCCAGACAGTAAGAAGTGCTGACGCTTGACTTTGCCAAAGATGGTGATTGGCAGTGCACCACATAGCGGATTATAGAAAGCAGAAACCTTAAAGTTGAATTTGTATAGTTACGGCAAAATGGTGGAACTACAGAACAATGAGAAAAGTGTCCTTTCTCGACCAACTTACGGCAGACGCTTTCAAGGCGAAAAAAAAAAGAGCGCATTCCTTCACACGTTATCTGAACAAAATAATAACGAGAGACGCTTGAAACAACCCTGGGCCTGTATGTTTCTTTCATATCCCACTTGTAAACACTCTGTGGAAGCGCTTGGGCTGCTGCATTTAAATGCCAAACTTTCAATATTTGTCTCTCTGCGCTCTTGAACAAAATTTTTATACGAGGCTCACAAAGCTCCAATAGCATTCTTCGCAGCTACGGGACTCGACTCTCGTGCATATTCGTACTCTGGCTGTGACGTGATGTGCTAGTGTTGTGTCGCAGTGTGCCTTCCTCGTGAGTTCCCTGTATGATTTCTCTTACCCCTTCTGTTGCTTTTTGTTTCGATCCTCTTCAATCGCGTGGCCATGGTGTCCTTGTCATGGAGGCAATTGTTAACCCGTTCGTCATTGCCTATGCGTAGTGTTCATGCAGTATGTTTCCGTGATTAAATTTGATAGGAACTCTATACATTCTCCCAGGAGAGACATTTCATATTAAGAAACATTGTCGCTCATATGTTTAACATTCATAATCGCATGTAATCGAAAGGGATCCTGTATATAAAAAACCTCCATCTTCCTATATAAACGCCCGTGAGTACATAGGATTAGGTATGGGGTATCCTAATTTTTATTTTCCAACAGCGAATGTTCCTTGTTGCTTACGTGTTCAGTAAAGATTTGAATATATGCGACGGCACCATGCAGGCACATTTAGTACGAGTGCCAAGGCGTTTTATTCAAACACAGCGTGAAGTGCGCGATGGTAAAGGGAAAGTCACTGCAAGAAGCCGGCAGCATCGGTGCTTTCGCTGCGGTAAGGCAACAGCGTCTGCGCCTTCACTGCTACGACGGTGCTGCGCCGTCACGTTACGCCGTCTGGTTGCCCCATGTTTTTGAGCGCATCTACTCAGAGTACGTTAAACAGGATATCGCAAATACAAACAATGCTTCAAAAGAATTGGGTCTTTCTCACACTGTAACCTTGCACAAACCCGCCGTGGTTGCTCAGTGGCTATGGTGTTGGGCTGCTGAGCACGAGGTCGCGGGATCGAATCCCGGCCACGGCGGCCGCATTTCGATGGGGGCGAAATGCGAAAACACCCGTGTGCTTAGATTTAGGTGCACGTTAAAGAACCCCAGGTGGTCAAAATTTCCGGAGTCCTCCACTACGGCGTGCCTCATAATGAGAAAGTGGTTTTGGCACGTAAAACCCCAAATATTATTATTATTAACCTTGCACAAGTTCGTTCAGTCGACATGCTGAACTACATAGCAAGATTTTATATAGAATCCAGTTTGCGCGAAGCATTGCTGGCATGCAGAGTGTAGTGAAGGAAATGATACTTTTTTTTTGTCATTTGCGCTTTGGTTAGCGACGCATCAGGGCGAGTGATGAACGAAAATTAGTGGCACTGCCGCTGAAAAGTTACGCAGTAAGGTTCTCTGCTAAGCTCTGTTTTCTTCAAATATTCAATAGTCACTGCAATAAAAACAAAGAATGGAAGCGACGCTAGGCAATCCAGGGCCATATAACTGTGTATCTGAAAGACTTGTTCTTTCTGAATGTGGAGGCAGTGTGATGCCGCCACGCATTTTGAGTTGTTCTACCACCGAGCGTTTTGTAATAGCCGCGAGTGCTCTGTGAAACCTGAAATTCTCGGAGTGCCCTCAGTTATTTTTCGCTATTATTATCTCGTGCACCAAGAGCGCTACCGAGTAGCAGCCTACGGCCTCAGCCAACGCCCGGCTGAACACAGGACAGGATGAACCGCTGCAAGTCTTTTATGGCAAGCACTGCTACCATCGTCTTTCCTCTATCTTGTAACTTTTTTTATTTCCGACGCCGTTCCAAGTGATGCGAAAAGTCATATATGTCTAGCACGCATCACTGTTATGTCCAGCTCTCACGTTCCTGGGCAGTGCAAGTGCTGCGCCGTGGGTTTTACGGCACCATATTGCCCAGATGCGCAATCTAGAGAGTGTACCACTCACATATATTTACGCTTGCTTGCTCAAACGCTCTCTCCAGTTATATTCTTGATATGGGCCAGGGTTTGCAGTCGACATGGCTGTTCTACAGCTAGTGCGCTTTTTTCTTTTTTTGAAGCGGCAAGATTATGACAACACTGAGTCGTAAATGGGGCAAAATAATCTGGGCAGGTGAAGTTTTCTTCCTCCTTATTCGTAAATTAGGTTGCGAGGGGAATACCCGTGGATATTTTTATCAATTTGTCGCAGCAATGATGGCGGTGCTTCGTCCCAAGTTGTGTTTTGTGTTTCTTTTCTATCTATCTATCTATCTATCTATCTATCTATCTATCTATCTATCTATCTATCTATCTATCTATCTATCTATCTATCTATCTATCTATCTATCTATCTATCTATCTATCTATCTATCTATCCAGTCACTACCAAATAAAACCAACACGCAAAGAAGCTAGGGAAAGCATACGGGTAATTAGTTGTGGTTCAAATGGAAATGTAGAAAATATTGATGAGAAATCAAAATGAAAGTGGGCGACTATATAACCTCCGCATTACGCATGCGTTGTACTACTGATTCTTATCTTTTCGTCCGCTTTCGTTTTCCCCCCTTTTCCTCATATATATATATATATATATATATATATATATATACTTCTTATAAGCGTGTCGGACAGCCTAAACGTTTCTAGTGCCCTATATTCGGGATCAACCAACATTTTGATACGGCAGATACCCAGGAGAACGGCCCACTTTTATAGACTGCACTTTCCTTCGGGATCGCTCCACATTTTTTGACTGCACACGCCGACGAGAGCGGCTACAGGCTGCACTACTTTCGTGATCGGTCCGTAGTTTTTGACGAAATTATATCCGGCATTAGTCTACGAAAGAAGCTAGAAATACACATACCCTACGCGAAAAAGTTACGGTAGCTCACCAAGGAACATAATGCAACCTAAAGAGCGGCGACAGTGATTTTGCTAGCAATCTGATATTGCAAGTTTTGACACGGTAAGTCGAACGCAGCAGAGAACTGGACCTCGGCACATGCACAAGCGATGACGGCATGATGGCACGACGAAAAAAAATTCAAGCCAACAATCACGTCATGGGAGCAAGAATGAAGCACAGAGAACTCGACTGAATACAAAAAATCTCTTTATTAAGAACCATCGCCGTGCACATAGCTGCTGGGTTGTGGGTGTTGTGTTGCCGGTAAATTTCTTGGAGCCAGCTTCATAGCTTTTTACTAACCAGAAATATGGTAGCCCCTGTGTTGACGAGCGCAAGAGGTTTGATACATTTGGCGAACACGTTCATAACGTTTGTGGGCGGGATGCGAGCACCTTTATGGTCAAACGACTACGCACTTGGTAGCTCAGCAAATGCGGAAATCAGTTTTTCCGCCCCAGTGGCACACCTCCAACGACGTATAGACCAGAGAGAACGGCGACGAGGTGAGGGCGGCGGAGAAACACCGAAGGGCTCAGATCACGGAGCTGGTTCGTCATCAGCAGTGTAGGCTTCCAGCATGCAGGGAGGAAGGAAAAAAAAAAGCTGAGGAGAGGCCCTGACGTCACTTTTTCTGAAGCCTCCATGACGACAGAAGTTGGCATTGCTCCGCCATCTTGTCGCGGCAGATTCCCCCAGCTCGTTTGGATTTCTCGCCTTCTGCGCGCATCCAGACGCAACCATTTCTAGATTCGCAGACGTGCAGACGTGTTCATAATGAACACCGCAAATTACACCCTGAGGCCGGTCCCCGCTACTTCTGCTGGCTTTCCTGAAAACAAATTTGTGCATTCTCCCTCTACCGCAAGACTGCACAGGCGACGATCGGCAACGCACTCTACGCACATCACGACACGTCGACTTATGGCTATAGCCCATCTGCAGTTTTTGAGAAGACACACGTATGCTGCTCGTGGCTTGGGCAATCGCTTTGCTTCATTGAAAAAAGTTTGAGACAGCCGTGAGAACCGCGGAGACGTGATGAGGCACAAGACACCGACGAGGAAGCCAGCAGGAGAGAACGTCGTAACGCGTTTATATACACTGACTGAGGCCTGAAGTACATTGTTCTCACGGTAAGGGAAGCATCAAGGAAACAAAGTTTCGTGCTATAGTGGCCGCACGGTGGCAAACAGTACGCGCGTAAGCGTGCGGCCAGGTCGTTGACCGGACCCGCGTACGACCTTCAGCCGTTTGATTTGCGCGCAGGCGTGCGTTCTGATGAGCCATGTTCATGCTTGCCCAGCATCCGTCAACCTCCACTTCGCTGCGCCCGTCGAGCACACGCAGGAGATGTCCGCTGTAAGGTGGTTTAGTCTCTTAATTACACGCAGCAGCTTCTTCTTCAAAGCGCATGGCCTTTGTCCTAAATATTCTCAGACTATCTAATATTACATGTCCAAAACAGTACCAGTGCTCAAACATAAAAGGGATGTAACTTTACTTTCGCAGCTCTTTACGTACAGAATATTGGCGCCTGCGCGATGACCTTATAGGCCCTACACATCGTGATAACGCTTTTAAAGAGGCCCTGCGACACGTTTTATCCAAGTCGCGGAAAGCATTTTAGGTCAAAGGACACAATTTTAGAAGTATTTATCAGCAAAGCGTATTGGAATGAGTTCAGTAAAAGCGGGGCTGGTCGTCATTGAAAGATCTCCCTTCATGCTCGATCTTTGCAGCGGCATTGTGCGCCCCCGCTGCTTGGAAGCGAGTAATGTTTAGCTAATGTTTAGCTGAGTAATGTTTAGCTACCACGCTCCAAAAGGGTTGCAGGGCCCCTTTAAGGTTGCCAAAAATCTTGGCACATCCATTTAGGTGGCGTCCGCATTACACGAAGATCATCCGAGGATTTCAAGCGCATCGCTGTCGCAATAGCTGTTAGTGCAATGCCCTTCTGGCGGGACTTTTACCTTTTTTTTAATAATTTGTTTACAGCTTGGCTAACGTTATCTTGGACACACTGCATATCGTTCGCTTGCACAGCTGTGTTTTCAGTTGCGACATGTGCATAGGCTGATTCTATAGCAGCCATACTTCATAGCTAGTCGCAGTTTCTAGAAAATAGCATCAGCAAAGTGAGGGAGACAACAGAAACACGGAACTGCAACGTTGTTTTGAAGATTAAGTAGGAAGAATTAGAGATGTACTATCAGAATAAGCAAAAAGGAATCAAGTAAGAACTGAAGAAAGTGGACCGCAATATTACATCGCAGGAACTACCACCATTGTATATTATTGCAATATCTCACGATTGATTTTTTTCAATTCCTTCTTTCTTGTAGAGGAGATTAGCGCAGACACTTTCAACGTTTATTTCCCTGCAAGCAGACGTTTATGACAAAGCAATGTAACACGTTTTCTGGTAGCGCTACCAGAAAACGGGGCAAGACAGAATCAATGCTACGGCCGGTCTCGATGAAATGGAAGTATTCTTGGGGCCGTATAACGTAAAACTATTCCAATATGTTTTTATTCCAATCTCCTGACGTCAAATATGCGTAACCGCCGACGCAACATCGGGCGTTCACCCGCAGGGTTGTCTGCACAAACCAATCAATTGCTCCCCTCGTTCATACGAGGTCACTTTTCTTTGCTTGAAAAACGAATAACATTGCCTGCACTAAGCGGCTTGTCTTATCTAATTGGCTCACAAGGGGCGAGGAGCATGCTCAAGTGGAGAGGGTTTCGACGGGGCCGAGCCACTGCACTGAATGTCGATAACCGGATGAAGAGGGTGGCGCCGGCGTCTGCGATTGGTCCGCTTTCTCTTACATAGCTTGCGGTGGCTCGTCGACAATTGCGGCGCCATGCAACCATAGCTTAAGAATGACGCTAACACGGATCGTCAGCAAAGAAATGTTGGCATAACGAGGTCGTAAACGTGCCAAAAGTTCTCGAAAACGTTACACGGCCACGCAAAAAGATTTATTACACGCAAATAAACCCGTGCTCTCCGGAAAGGGCGAGTAGCCAGTGCCGGAGCGATCGGCGGCAGCCATCTCTTATTCCTTTTTGAACGTGGCAGCCGGCGGCTATTCAGAAGAAAATTCAGTTTTGTTCGGCATATTAATGCATCTTTAACGCGTACGCGTCACTCTTACGCGGTAAGTTTTTGCGGTTTTGTGACGTTGCGTGAAAGGCAGGTGAAGTGGGTGCAGCCCGAAAACTTCTGACCAATAGCCGAGGGCTAATGGCAAAAAGGCGTCGAATCAGAAATAACTATTTTTCTTTTGCTCGGTCAAATTATGCACACTCACTGTGTACGCGCCATATCAGATGGGGAGCCATCGCGGTTTTCGTGACGCCGCGTGACAGACAGGTGAAGTGGGGGTGGCCCAAAAAAGTTTTTGACCAGTCGTGGTGGGCTGATTGCTGAATTAGAATAGAAAAGTTTGGAATAGTTTTACGTTATAGCGCCCTTGATCTTGGCGTGAACTGAGGTGCGCGTACAGCCGTTGTACGTAGATGCAAGCATTCGTCAATCACCTTCGTAAACCTTGGAAGGTGATTGTTAAAGTAAGTGAATAGCTAATGTGGGCCTCAGACGACAGTTGCAGTCTCGCTATGTGGCAAACACTTTCACAAAATACTGCTGACGTTGATAAACGTGCTTGATCGCGGTGGCACGAATTATGATCTGCATGTTTTGGGCAGACGACGTGACAGCGCGAAGACCATGGTGTGGAGACGACGGAGCTCACGAGGAAGCATAGACATCGTCAGCTCGTCAGACGGTTTTGATAGCACGAGCAAAACGGCACGACAAAACGAAACCACAACAGCGCGACGACGATGGCACGATGACGACCAAATGATGACAGCGTGACGACAGCGAGTGACGACGATGTCATAACATCGGCTGGTGATGTGCGCTTTCTTCTACGCCCGCTTACTCCACGGAGGCTAGATACTCCTCCGACTGTTATCTTTATGATCATTAAGGTCATACACGCTGTGGGAGTTGGCCTTAGGGAATCTGTGGTCCGCAGGCAAGAAGAAATAGTGCGTCCCTTGGAGACAAGAACGCCCCCACATCTTCAGCTAAAGTGACGGCGAAACGCAATAGAGCCACCAAGGGCCACAGCACATAACCGTTCTGGCGCCACAAACCCGTCGGGTGACAGCACGTGAGACTCATTGAGTAGGCGTTTCTCGGCGAACGCGAGGCGCATTTCGCTTACTAACCTGGTTGCGCGAGAGGGCGTGCCCTAAGCGAAGAAACTTCGGCCACCGACAACCAAGAAAACGCGTGAAAGAGCCAAAGACAGCATATTTGCTTTCGAAAGAAACTATGCGCAATGCGGTCAGACAGCCTCGCAAATGGGAGTCGAATACTAATCATTGGAAGCTGTTACTCTCATTTTAAGACTCGTAAAAGCTCTCGAGGACAGGCCATAAATGCACGATCCTAGTTCCACAACGACTAGAGTGCATCGGCTGTACTATGCAACGTATATATCGATTCACTGCAATTGTTACGAAAGTAGGCCATCGACGCGTCTCTTTTTACGACCACGTTACGCATTGTGCACTCCCTATACACAGGGCGTCCGGGAAAGAAAGATGTTAAAGCCGGTCAAGGGATGTTCGAACGAATGTCATTCCACAGAGTAGCATGAAACTATTAGACAAATGCATTTTATCCTATTTTTTTCCGTCACGCGATTTCTGCACCTTCCTGCTCACTCCATGACCCGCCGTGGTTGCTCAGTGGCTATGGCGTTAGGCTGCTGAGCACAAGGTCGCGGGATCGAATCCCGGCCACGGCGGCCGAATTTCGATGGGGGCAAAATACGAGAACACCTGTGTACTTAGATTTAGGTGCACATTAAAGAACCCGAAGTGGTCGAAATTTCCGGAGTCCTCCACTACGGCATGCCTCATAATCAGAAAGTGGTTTTGGAACGTAAAACCCCATAATGTAATTTTGCTCAGTCCATGCAGCACCAGGCTTCATGCTCAAAGTAACCTTGCGCTACTCCTAGCAAAAACCATTCATGTATTGCTGTATCTCAACAAAATTTTTTTATCGAAAACAACAAAACCCAACAAGAAGGACAATACATTTTCTAAAGCGACTTTTGTAAGGGTTATCTGGCAGGAGAAAACATCATCGACAGTCAATGGCTACCTACGAATGCGTCATTGTTTTATTATTCGCCGGGGCGCTGTCCCCTTGGCTGAATACATACGCTGTTTTACTGCCATTCATTGAAATCTCAACACGTAGCACAATTACAGATGCCTAGGAGATGTCTTTTCGGGAAATACAAGCGTTTGTGCCAAGAATGAAGGATTATGGTGTAGCTTTTCATTAGGGCAGATCACGGTGAAGGGGATGAAAGAAATTGTTTCTCAAGGTTCTTGCCAAAAACGTTACTCTTGCTACATCCCGTAAAAAATTACTTCGCTAATATTGTGTGCAAAGTTTCGAATCGTTTCTTGCTATCTTTTCAGGCTTCCGTTCCGAATAGTTTCCAATTCAGGGACCACATAACGTAAAACTATTCCACTATGTTTTTATTCCAATCTTCTGACGTCAAATTTGCGTAACCACCGACGCAAGCATCGGGCAATGACCCGCAGGGTTGTTTAAACAGACCAATCAAACGCTCTCCTCGTTTATAAGCGGTCACGTTTGTTTCCTTTAAACACAAATAGCATTGCCTACACTGAGGGGCTTGTCTTGTCTGATAGGCTGATAACAGGCGAGGAGAACGGTGAAGTTGAGAGGGTTTATATGGGGCCGAGCCAGTGCACTGAAAACCGATAAAGGGAGGAATAGGGTGGTGCCGGCGTCTGCGATTGGTCCGCTTTCCCTTACATAGGTTGCGGTTGGTGGTAGAAAATCGCGGCGGCATGCAACAGAAGGTTAAGAATGCTGCTAACACGAATCCTCAGCAAAGAAGAGTTGGCAGAGCGAGATCGTAAACGTGCCCAAATGCTCAAAAACATTACACAGCAACCCAAAATGTTTTATCGTACGCAAATAAACCCACGCTCTCCGGCATGTGCGAGTAGCCAGTGCCTGAGTGAACGGCGGCAACCATTCTTAATTCCTTTCGGAACCGGGCAGCCTGCCACTATTCAGAAGGCAAGTTTAACTTTCTTTGGCATACTAATGCATCTTTAACGCGTACATGTCATTTTTACGTATGAGTTTGGGCGGTTTTGTGACATCACGTGAGAGGCAGGTGAAGTGGTGCAGCCCTAAAGCTTTTGGCCAATGGCCGAGGTCTAATGGCGCAAAGGCATCCAATCAGAAAATAATTTTTTTTTGTTTTCTTCGGTACAGTCATGAAAAATCAATGTGTACACGTCATATCAGATGAGGAGCTATCGAGGATTTCGTGACGTCGCGGGACAGACGGGCGAAGTTGTGGGGTCCAAAAAGTTTTTGACCACATGCGGAGGGCTGATTGCAGAATTGGAATACAAAAGTTTGGAATAGCCTTACGTTATAGCGCTCCAGCTCCGGAGACAAAAAGAAACCGTTCAAACCAAATCTGTGCAGATCATGTGCATAAACGATAACTGTTGAGGGGAAAAGAAAGTTGAATTATTAAGTAAAAGAAATATTTATGCTCGAATGAGGACACTAAGGAATTGCAATAGTTTACATTAGGGCGCAAAGCATCTTAGCTCCTAGGCGCTACCGCACAGCCTTCTAAGGCGCACGATTATACTCCAAAACTAACCATTGGCTCTCTTGCATATTTTGTTTTTGCTTGCTCTCTATCCCCCTTTCACTCTCTTTCTCTTTAACCCCCCTTAACCCTTCCCCTCATGCAGGGTAGCCAACCGGAAGTACCTCTGGTTAACCTCCCTGCCTTTCCCTGTATTCTCTCTCTCTGTTGTTCTACAGCTCGCGCGTATCTTTAGCAGCTCTCGCGTAACCTTTCTTTTACGCCATTATTACAGTGCAGCCTTGTCGACGCCGCAATCTGTGCTAAAGTTACTCAGAAATTGCTCTATTTTGTAACATCACAATAGCTGACACAAAGAAAGAATTTATTGTAGGGAAGCGAGAGAGGTAGGACTGACCTAGTGCGTTTTTCCCTGATGATCTGCACCGGACAGGAAGCGAAGCAGACCAAGAACAGTGATTATAGATAATCATCAGAAAATGAAAGGATGCGTATCTACAATAATCATTTAACACAATCGTCTTTCTACAGTGTTCCGCAGATAGTTCCTCTCTTCGCACTCCTAAGTACAGCCCGTGCGTTCGATCCACGCAGTGGTGGCCGCATTTCAGTGGGGACGAAATGCAGAAATGCTCGTTTACTTAGGTTTAAGTGCGCGTTAAAGAAAACTCAGATGATTAAAATTATCCGAAGGCCCCGCTCTGCGGCGTGCCTCTCGTCAAGCCTGTATAAATGAATTTTGTCCACGAATCGGCGTCGGTAGTCCTCGTCTGCGACTACGGCGCCCGCGATTCGCTTGGCAACCCTGTACGGAGCGACGGGTGAGGAGGACATCGAGGCACCCTAGCAGCCCCCCAAAAAGAAGAACGCCTCTCCTCACTTGCTTGAGCCCCCTGCCTCGTGCGCGACGGAAGAGGGCCGCATCCGGGCCGCGTTCTTCGCTCGCGCACGCGATAATGAATCGCGTTCGCCGGCTACCCCTCACACGCTTTCACTCATACGGTGCCTCACGGCGACGGCGACGGCAGAAATGCACCTAATGCGTTCATAATATTGCTATCGCAATCAATGATTTCATTTGAATTGAAGATTATAGTTAGCATATCGCACCCGCGCATAATCAGAACACCGTTGAAGTACTCCAAGCGCTACCCCCATGCTATCGCTGTCAGTGCTTGGTCCTTCGAAAGAAACTGCCCAATTTTTTGTTCTACTTTTTGTACGCAAGCTTTAAAGCCATTATCACGCTGAAGAAGCAAAAGATATCTTCCTCCATTACAGTTTGATTTGCATAGCCTTAACCTTGCCTTTCACGTTCAAGACAGACCGATCCTTCCGCATACCGGCATTTCGTTGTGTCAGAGCGTCTTTAAATTGATACAGAACAAAAATATGAAGAAAGATGAGGGAAACACAGAAATTCGACTGGGAAGACGCGACAGTTCCGATACGCAGTATTTGTTTCACATATTTCTCAACAGATGATTATATTTTTGGAGGATTGTGAGCACGCGGCGGCTCCACGCCGGTGCGCGTTGGGCTGCGCGCCGACCATCGTGACGTCATGCGTGCCGGGTGGCAGCTGCAGCAGCAGCAGCAGCAGCAGCAGCAGCAGCAGCAGCAGCAGCAGCAGGCGTTCTTGTAACAAGGCGTTGAAGTTGTTTCGAAATTATTTGCGGTTATGTTTCTGCACAGTGCAGAAGGAGGGCGGCGATTTGCACGTTGTGTCGACAATATTGACACGCCGATACAGACACTCGACCATTGTGCAACAGCGTGTGAACACACAGAACGCCTGCTGCGTCCTCTCGTCGTCTGCTGCAGTCCACCTTCTGCTTGCGCCAACGCTGTGGTACGTCCACTGCGGTCGCTATATGAAGCTCTTCCATAGCGTTACGCGGAAGTTTCATGACCATCACCAACTCCTGAGGGAGTACGGCCATGTGCAGATGGTCGTGCTACGTCGGGAGTTGCAAGATCAAGCCTCTTTCCCTTTTTAGATCACTATCTATCCGACCAGACAAAAAGTATTGAAGGACCCTGCTACTATATACGATGCCACAGCGCCCTTTCGCTGACATGCCACAGCGCTGCAGCAAAGCACAGCTCTTCCGATAGCCACTGTCCTCGAAGTACTCAGAGTATCCAAAGTCACGCTTTGACAATACCCATGTTGGCTGCGATGGGCGCGCAGCCCTAATCTATATCCTTCCAAACTTTGGCTCTGACGGAAAGGTATGAAACGGCTTGTGTAGCACGACGATACTTTTCTCACACCCTTGCGCGCAGTAGCGTAGAAGCATTCACCTGCGTTTTGCCAGGTGCTTCACTCGCCACATTACGAAGCAGCACACTACAGAAACGGTCACTTTGAAGGTATGGACATAAGCTCCGCTTGCGGAAACAAGTATGCGACCTAGAGAAACTGCGTATTTTAGACGTTGTTCGCTGCCGTCCGGCGCAGTCCATGCGGGTGGACAAACGCGGGCGATGTCTGGCATGCCGGTATCTGGCACAGACAACGTCACAGACACGTCAGTTCCTCAACTTCACGGTGCGACCGCTAGACACAGTATTTTGCGAAAAATGCGTTAATTTCAATATTTTCCGCTACTTCATGCCTGCAGAAAAGGTTGTGTCAACCACCTTCAGCGCTCAAGCTTTCGTTTGGGCTAAAAATCTCGGCGGCAAAAGATTTGTTCAGTATCCCTTTAAGAAGTTCATGTTCGTGGTGGCTCCAGGATGCGTTGCAAGATAACCTATGTTCTGCTGTCTGTATTTCGCGTTATATATATTCAGCACCCGCCTTACCAAACGGATACGTGCACTGCGATCATTGATCAGGCGGGCACTATATGCGGACCGACATCTCACTTCTTTTTATCCCTTTGCTGTGGATTGTTCAGTCATTCCCTCTAAACGTTCTATGTTTAAGCAGAGTAAAAAAGCTTGTACAATTTTCGAAAATTATTCCACTGTTGTCGACAATAAACACCAGGTGTCCCGGCATTTATTCAGTACATTCCATAACATATATTGAAATTAGTAACTCTGGAAAGCTTTCCATGTAGATTGATTTGCCAATAAATCCAAGGAAGTGCGCAGTTCTCCTAAATGTTATAGTCAGGAAAAAAGCACTACACCAAACTCTTGCGCTCTTTAGTAATACTCTGCGCAGTAAAACGACTCAAGTCTTGGCGTACTCGTGGGCAAAGCGCCTGGCTCTTCAACTTCTTTAAGAGACCTGTGTAAAACGCTGAAAAAACACACCATTGATTTTTCGGATTCCACATGTCCTCCTACGCTGTCTTTTTCTCTCTCCAACGATATGCTGTACTATCGACCTGGGCTCGAAACGGCCGACTGAGAACGTGTGCTCTCTTTCTGCGCACGATAGCGGCAGCCAAATCGAACAAGAATAAAGGCAGCGTGTATACATCGATTCCAGGTTGTGTTTGCTCAACTCCACGTCATAAACGAGACAGGGCGACGATTTGGCGACATAACGCCTTCGGGCTTCTCTTAAAGCAACTGAAGCGTTTCGCAACTGGTGCGAAGCACAGTGTCACCAAAATACTACGAACGTTTCCAGTAATCGTTTTTTCTTTCATCAACCTCTTGTGCAAGCGTGGCCGGATGTAGGCGTAGTGAACGATTCGCGCGGTGTCTCTTTTGCCATATACCTGTGAGTACTGCTGGCTTGCGCACACACACAGGCCACCCAAGTAACGAACTACAAATACTTCCGCACTTTGTCATCTCTTCAATATCTTCTTTTGTCATTGGCAACCACCCATTGTGAAAGCGTAGTCTATAGGGAGTCTGAGACGCGCAATATTGATTCGCAGGAGCGTCGTAAATTGCAGCTGTCGATATACTCAGCACAAAGCTCCATTTCTTGCCGCCCTGCCACTTATAGGTGCCATGTACGTCTTTAGATCAACCTGCGCGTTAGTGTGCGCGCTGAAGCTACCGTATTTTCGCGATTCTAAGCACCCCCCCCCCCCAATTTGTTAGGAAGAGCGCGTAGCCGAGGCCGCCGAGCGCGCTTGCTCACTCTGCCATCGAGCCGGAGCCGTAGGAGTCACGAGGTGGCACGGCGTCCGCGGCGCGAGTACGCCGCACACGTTTGGCGGCCATCTGACCCCGGAGGTAAAGACCAAGCTTCAGAACATCAATAGCGACTTGGTTGTGACGCCGGGTGGCATGACGCCAGTGCTGCAACCGTTCGACGTTTCAGTCAACAAGCCCTTCAAAGCCAATCTCCGGCAGGAGTACGAAGAGTAGGTGCGAAACCCTGACCGGACGAAGACGTCGACGTCAAAGCTGCGGAAAGCGTCCCCAGCAACCATGGCATAGTGGATTTCGAACGCGTGGAAGCGGGTCCAAGTGGACGTTGTGGTCAAGTCATTTAAGAAGTGCTCCGTCACAAACCACTTCGACGGAACGGAAGACGACCTGCTGTGGGATACCGAGAGCGGCGGTTCAAGCGGTGCGACGAACTCGAGTGGCAGTGATAGTGACTGAGCATCCTACACAAGCGGTGGGTTCACTGTTTGCGCCGATTTTTCTTTTGAATGTTTGCAAAATAATTTTTTTTTCTCCCACCCGTCTTGCCGTGATGTCGCAGCGAATAGAGGGAGGGGAGGGGTCATTCTAGATTTTTCCAATCTAAGCACCTCCTCTCACTTTGGGCGTCGCGATCGTGAAAACATGGGGTGCTTAGAATCGAGTAAATACGGTATATGCGTTCAAGGCGCTAGAACAGGCCTCTGTTTCTTCGGCAAGCCAGTCGACGTAGGTAGTCAGTATGCAGCGGCAACGCAGTTGCTTTTGAAGAAGAAAACTAGATTATGTGCAGAGCCTCTCCACAAAAACAAGGAAATTCTCTAGGGGAGGAAAACTTAAAACCAGTGCTACTTGTATGAAAACTAAGACTTTCCGAAAAAGGCAACGATTCATAATTGCCCCTTCAGGAAAAACATTCGGCAGTGATATGTACATATTGTAAATGCATATTGGCCGTTTTTTTCGCCCTTTCATTAGGAGTGAAGCATGGGAACGTTATGAAGCCTATTCACAACCAGAACTGGCGGAATTTATCGACATAGTTTAATTTTCAGTGGAAAAAACAAAGCTATATGGCAATAAACTATTTCTTGAAGTTTGGCAGCGATTCGGCTAA
This sequence comes from Dermacentor variabilis, assembly GCF_050947875.1. Classification (NCBI taxonomy): domain Eukaryota; kingdom Metazoa; phylum Arthropoda; class Arachnida; order Ixodida; family Ixodidae; genus Dermacentor; species Dermacentor variabilis. The sequence goes on from NC_134569.1 coordinate 140,859,762, forward strand.
CTACATAGATTTTAGTGCCTTCACTTTCATTTCTTTTAAGCAGCCCATATCGAAAGTGTACAGGAATTACTCTCGGATTTCAATTTGGAAAATTTAGACAGAAATGCTTGAGTAAATGTAAGAATAGATGTGCACGAGTAGGATACGTTTCGCTGACTGTCCGTTTACAATTTCACCTTACTATAATTTTGTCCTGCATAGCTACGTCCTACACTAAATATGACCCACATTTGGCGATCTAAGCAGAACTTGCATGTGTGAAAATTTGCCTGACTCCAAAAAACTATCTCTGGAAGAAGCTGGCCAAACCATGCGTGCTCTCCAATGTGTACACTTTCCCTTCAGTATAATTGTGAGCTGGTCTCTCTGTGCAAGTAATTTGTGTTCATGATAGAAGATAGTTTACAAAGATGGCACATAGTGATTCGCGCATAAGAGCAGTGTTTACCCACCATTGTTACTTTTTCTCCTTGCACCCCTCGAAGCTTTCATTCTGTGTCTATAGTAGTGGTTCCCATATGGAAGCTTGACTTGTAGCCTTCTTAATTTTGTATAGGGCTTTATTTTTCTTCGATATGGCTCAGATTGTCGGTAGGCGACGGCGTGTTAGGGGAAAATTAGCTGTCCTTAATTCATTAGTCGCCCTACTACAATACATAAAAAGTCGCTGTTACCGCCAACGCAAGCGTGATAAGACACGAAAAACACAGAAATGAAGGAGGGAGGTCCACATTACCTAGAATTTCCCGATCCTACTCGCGTAATGTCATAATCACGTCTAAGTTACTTTTTTGTCAGTAAATATAGACCGCATTGCATTCTAAAGGAGCCAACGTTATAATTCGGTGAGATTGAGCTTCAATAATTTTCCCTGCACCACAATAAAGCCCGTAATAAAAGTCTGGAAAGGTAACAGCACTTAGTGTAGAATGAAAGGAAACATTTGAGAGCCAGCATGTTACAGTCAGGTATATACTGGAAAACCAGAACGTGCAGGTAATAGAAAGTTACAAAAGATTTCGAATCAATACATGCAATCTGTACTGTGCATAATTAAACACATCTTTTTTTATCAGCTCAGTATTATATAGGTGCAGTTAGATAGCAAATGTCTGACTCACACTACTGCATAACACAAAAATAAAGATCACCGACGATTGAGATTCTTCATAATGCGAAATTTGAGCGCACCTTTATATTTGTTTGCGCGATATATTGGCTGGCGCGGACAAGCTGTCTCATGCGGCACGTTGCAAATGGAGCGAAGTGTAGCGCGACTGCCTCGCTAATCTGGAGATCGTGAAACGCAGCGCATGGATGGCGTGTGCGCGCGATTCACAGCAGCCGCCGCAGACAGGCCTCCCAAACTACCCGCGCTACTCTGGCGCCATCTTGTAGCCACCGTCGCCTCGCTACGCTTTTTTTTTCTCGGCCTTTCACCTTACCCTTCTGCTCCGCTTTCCTTCTCGCGCCTTTCATCCCCCGCTGCTCTCCGCGTTCGCTCTTTCATACTTCGCTGTGCTAGCTCACTCGGTTACGCCGACGCCCACGCTCTCCGCAGGAACGGGCACCTAAAAGATGCGCTATAAAACAGAACACAAATGAATTACATACAGGACAGCTAAATACAACTAATCAAGCAGCTATATTCAACGCCACCGACTTATCATTGAAACACAATCCGTATTACAAAGCAAAAAAAAAAGAGAGAACTCCGAAGTATTCGAACGCTGCGAGAGAGAGTTCACTGGTGAAGTCACAGTACATTAGAAACGAGGGAACAGTTTAAGATAGGTGTTCTTTTCTACCCGTTTAACCGTGCTGTACTTACCTCTTAATTTTGTCCATGACGCGTAGGATAATCTAAGTGTCTAGACCATGAGCTTGTTAAGAATGTGCAAATTTTTATTATCTTTCCGAGTTTCTAACATGAAATGCTTCATTCACAACTTCGGCTTTTGTTTTTCTTTTCTTTACGTAATCATCCTGCTACTGCAAACTCCCCGAAAATAAATAAAGCTTTGCAACAATATCTTATCAATCGGAATTGACTGCGCGTGTCTCTTTAGTGTTCTTATAAGGCGAACAACGTGGACTTGCGACAGAAAGTAGCCATTGTCGGAAGGCGGTATTGCATCATCGCTCCAGTGGTTCCAGCACGCAGCCTCTTTCCTTGACACACTGGCCTCTTATATAACTCTCACCTATTCAGGCAGGGCTGCCGCACGATCCCATGCCTTCAAACGTGCTCACATCGGCATGCTTGCTGAGTATTTCAAGGCCGTAGGACAAGAAAAGGCGTTTCGTGAGCAGTATTGGGAGAGAAGAGAGAGAGAGAAACAGAAGAGAGGAAAGACAGGGAGGTTTGCCAGATACGTTTCCGGTTTGCTAACCTGCACTGGGGGAAGGAGTATAATGATGAAAACAGGAAGAGAGAGAGGAGACAGAGCGAGCACAGCTTCGCACGCTTTTCAAAAGAATCGTGACGCTTCTACATCCAAAAGAAAACAGGTGCATACAAATGTACTGTGTAATTTGGTGTTGGCAAGACCACTTGGCAATTTTTTATGTCTTTGACTTTAGCTGCTGAAGCACAAGCATGTAACAAACATTCGTAACGCGATTCTGCCACGCGAAGTATGTGCTACCTTAGCTGCTGCACTTTTCTTTAGAATATTTGGTCCAATAATTATATTTCCGATCGCATAAAGCAGCGGCAATAAAACTGCCGCCGGGAGGCAATATAGATTGTTGAAACAAATTTTTCCAGCTCCGGCATCAGTAGCGCCGAACTGCGAAACGTACCGACAAGGCTCGCCGCTGTCGCGCTTGTCTAAATGGCATTTTTTCCATTTTGCGTGATGCACAAGTACAGTCAAAGTGCATTAGGCGTCCAAGTTCTGTCTCTGTGGAATCTTGATGCGCGCGTCGATGGACACGATTTTCGGAATAACATACTCTATAAATAACGACACAAGAACACTATGCAAATATCATGCCAACTAGGCTCAGACTATTGATTACACTTCAGAATGCATTGAGATCAAAGCCTTCAGAATTTTGCACAAAAGGAAATACATATTCTAACATGAAATGCAAGTGATAAAAGCGCACTGTTATGCTACTATTTACAATGAAGCGATGGCATCCCATCAGCAAGCCTACAGGTTCTCCTACTAAACGTCATGCTGCTATAGCCGCACGACCCGTCACACCTAACTCCGGCATCTTGAATGATGGTTGTGCAAGTCCTGAGGCCGGCGATAGGTGGTATCTAAAACATGGCGGCTCCGCAATCAAATCCAGCGCATGCAGCCCGCAAAAGTATGACCTTCATTATCTGTCTCACTTAGTACTAGAAAATGCTGGCGCTGTGTGCCGGGTTTGTATAGTCACCAGAAAAAAAAAAACAAGTTTTCAGAGTACCGCAAAGCTGCCCTTTCCGTTTGCAACAGTGAGCACCCGCGCCCACACTGCTTCCAAGACACCGTTGCCGCCGCTCTTACAGCGTCGAGAAACAGCTTCCGGATTCGTGTTCGTTCGCATTTGTGGTTTAATGCATCACACCACTTTTTCACATTTTCATCAGTGCTGGTGACTTGGCGGCTTCAAAACGTGCGAACGGGAGCATTTTAAATTATATTCCGCCCAAGCCATCGCAGCAGGGCGCTAGGGATGCACTGTTGCACTTTTTAGGGAAAACGAAGCTGCGCGAGTGACTCGAGCACTGACAAGTGTTAATTGTTATTGTTGTCCTTTGCTGTGAACCGCACTAATTGTGTGTATATGCTCTGTTTCAATCTACTGCTATTTCCTTCTTATCTTTCTACGCCTCCCAACCCGGTGTGTAGGATTGCATACATGATTTCACTTCTGGTTAGCTTCCCCTGCCTTTCTTTCATTTCTCTCTTTATCTCTCTTTGCGCAGGGACAGTTCGATAACGCAGCTTGTTCTAGAGCATTCAAAGGTTCAGCTTTAGCAGTTCGCCTTTTGTGCAACTTTGGTTTCTAATTTCGCAGCTTCAGTCACTCTTGCGCATGCTTTTCTTGAGATTCTTCAGTTAGCATGAAAATAACGGGCTAACATGACAGCGCATGCGCACTTTATCTCCGTGTAGTTACGAATTCAAACCACCTTCGCTCTTGTGCTCACCGCTGCAACTGTGCCCACAGTCCAATAAAAGTGACGCACGCTAGCCTCATCGGAAATAGTTCAAGCTGAAACCTAACTAACCAGTTAGGGAACGCTGACATCGCACTAGTGGTTGTTTGGAGAGGAGACGAAGTCCTTCCGAGATAAAAAAGAAAAGAAAATGAAATTAGTTTTTGTTTAGTTACTGCAACCGCACGCGCAGCAGCCAGGCATAAGGACAGAGGAGTCTAAGTACTGAGGGTTGCAGCCAATGGTCAAGTAAATTCGACAACAAACAAGAACACGGCATTCGTGTCTCTACAGCATTTCCAATACCGTCTGCAAGTCGGCGTTTACAAGCCCTTTGGGAGCGTCAAACCCAGTTACCAGCGTGCGATAATGGCAGGGCAAGCGGCGCAGAAAATAAACAAATGTGATACTCTGCAGCCTGTTTTTCTGGTCACAATAGATTGATTAAAATGTTTTCATTGGAGAGAGCGAAGGCCTCTCTAGACTGTTGTGCGCGAGTATGAGGGCACACAAGCAGCTCCTGCAATGCAACGGGGGTTGACGCGCACTTAGGACAGCGCAGGGGGAAATATATGGCAACGCCCAGGGCGTTCCCATGGGAAAGGATGTGGAGATTCGCAGAGCGTCAGTAAAATGTCATGCAAATGAATCGGCTGGATCAAGACTGGAAAGTCGCACTGGTGACATCCGCGATTTGGTGAAGCACATAAGGATCGATATAAGGGGACATTAACATGTAAAATCGATGAAGACACCTAGTTGGAAACCACGGGCAAGGGTTCCGGTTGCGTTTTACACACACACACACACACACACACACACACACGCACACACACGCACACACACACACACACACACACACACACACACACACACACACACACACACACACACATATATATATATATATATATATATATATATATATATATATATATATGCTCAGTGGCTATGGTGTTGGGCTGCTACGCACGAGGTCGTGGGATCGAATGCCGGCCTCGGCGACTGCATCCCGCATTTCAATGAGGCCGAAATGCTAAAATACCCGTGTACTTAGATATCTATGCGCGCTAAGGAACCCCAGCTGGTCAACATTTTTGACTCCCCCACTATGGCGTGCCTCACAATCTGATTGTGGTTCTAGTACGTAAACCCTATAATTTAACTCACACACACACACACACACACACACACAAACACATGTATTTATAGGAAGAAGAGCGAAACCATAATGCAATCGCGGCTGGGGGAACAACCTGTAAGGCAATTATTTTGAAAAGCTCGCGCTTGCACGGGCTAACTTCTCACACGAATGAAGTAGAACGTTCCTCGATATTTCAGAACTTTTCAAGTAATATTTGTGGAATTATGTTAGCAGGAAGTATGGATATAGCTACCAATTATTAATTTAATATTTTTATGCGAAGCATATTAACGTAGGTTTCGGGCCTTCGCGCGACGCCCGGCGGTGGCCACCATTGACCCTGAAGTGGGGTCACGTGACATGACGTCACGTGATGACGTCACACAGGCTGCAGATGGGGCCTCATATCGCGCCGTCGGTCGCCTCCCGGCGGTGGCCACCATTGACCCTGAAGTGAGATCACATGATGTGACGTCACGTGATGACGTCACACCGGCTGCAGATGGGGCCTCATATCGCGCCGTCGGACGTCGCCCGGCGGAGGCCTCCACGCTTCGGTTTGCGCCGTCGCGCGCGACGCGGCGGCGGCGCCACCATCGCTGCATCACGTGATATGTGACGTCACGCCAGGGATGAAGCGGCAGCGCCCGCCGTCGCGTCAGTCTCTGTGCCCGCAACCGCGCCAGCGTCTTTGCGCCGGACGTGTATGCGGTCAAGATGCCTCCAAACGCTAAGGATACGCTAAGGTTAAGCCCAGGGGATGCTTCGCATCCACTGGGCTTAACCTTGATAAGCCTCCAATTTTTTTAGTTTCATAATTTATTGATTGGTAAAATTCACAAAAATTACGTGTGCGTAATTGACCAACAAAGCAAAATTCATTTATTTGCGTACTGCGGACGCAAATATAACTAACGCAACCTATCTACCTAATGCGTTGACTGACTTTCAATAGGTCATAAACAAACAAAAATCCTTTTAAAATATTGTTCTCCGCTTTCGCCGATACTACTTGTAGAAGGGTTATACTAAGCTCGATAAAAGCCCTTGGAAATGTATTTCGTTTGCTATGCAATGTCAACAAATATTTGCAACAAAACAGACTCACAGCAAATCATGAATAAATGCCACTCTTTCTTTGCAAGCTTTTACGCGTGTTCTAAAGCCAGAAATCACGCGAAACGATCAAGCGTACAGCGTCGCTGAGACCTGTTCAAAACGCAGGAAACACTTTACCACATTTGTTGGTAGATGGTGACAAGCCCTGTTGTGGAGTATAATGCTTCTAACTGCCGTGTTACAAAACTAGCAAGTGTGAAAAACACTTTTCCCACCAACCGTGAATCAGCAACGCTGCGGCCAGTTTCCGGCCATGTCGAGAAAGCACAAATAATATGACCGATGTCTTTCGTGAGTACTTAGCGGCTGCGGTCGCTTATAAGTTTCCTCGAAGTGCCATGAAGAAGTCGGCAATTTTTGAAGAAAATGTTATTTTTTAA